>NC_091939.1:6803723-7103723 GCF_041260155.1 Ptychodera flava
GTTCAGCTGTTGAACGTACGTTCACAAGATCATTGCCCTATGAACAAGACATGGTTTTCCTGTCACACAGTATCTCTGTATGATCGAAAGAAGGAGAAAAACTGAAGATTTTTTGCTTTGTGTCAAGGTTTAATACTATAAAAATGAAGTACGGTAGCAAAAGTCAGCACAAAAAACAGGACTTCTACTAAAACGTACTCTTCAATGTTCAGTTCAGACTCAATGAGTGGCATTGTGCATGTGGAAAGACTGCATAGTGCATGCTTCAATGAAAGTCACGAGCAAACTTTGGTGTCAACGAATCCAGTCTTTGAATTATCAATGAAAACTCACTTAGTTTTTAGGTCAATAAGCCAAAAGTTACTTGTCCGTGGCAACAAGCATCTCTGTTTGTGAATTTTCCCATTCTACAATGACTATCAAGAAGCAATTGAAGCGAATTTGACATCGAGAAATTCAACTTTCAAAACTATGGCCGATTAGTCAACCCCTAAGTTGTTGGTTTAAACTCTACTGAGTCTGCGCATGAGCATTAACAAGACCACCTAGGTCATTTGAAAAACATAGGATGCTGGTACAGTGCAATGGTAATTCAAACTTCATAGTGGTGAGGGATGATATAAGCACAGGAAAATGATGACAAAGTGGTACATTATTTTTCAGAAGCTTAAAAACATTCCTTTACAACTGCTTCAGATTTTTTTTTCTTTCTGTATTGTTCAATTAAAACTGAAAAAATACCTTGAAGGTACAGTGGAAATGGCTGTTATTATTTGTACATCAAGCCCTAAGAAAGTAAACATACAAGCAAATAAAATGTTACAGTTTTTCATGAATATTAATGTTCATTAATATTAATGAGCCGTCCATCACTCTTGGAACTCTAGGGAGAACCCTATATATATATATATATATATATATATATATATATATATATATATATATATATATATATATATATATATATATATATATAAATAGGAAATCAAATATTGAGTTGTTAGCATGAAAACTCACTTGAATTTTTGCTCCTTTGTACCTGATGACACCAGGGACAGTGGTTAATGTTGTAAATTCATATGCAGCCACTTCTGAATAGACACCAGCCAGGTTACTGAGGAGGGTGGATTTCCCAACTGATGGAAAACCTAGACAGACAACATACAACATTGCAGGTTAAATAGTTACAAAACCTTGAAGCTTTCTCTACTGTTTTCCAAATTCAAGGTTCTATAATCCTGTGTTTTGATGACATTATAATATTATTAGTAATAAGTTTATTGAATGGAGTTTCTATAATGTCAACAAATGATATTTTTCACAAGTGGTTCAATGTTCTTTCAATATACTGAAATAAGTCGCCACTTTGCATCATACATAAAACATCTGCAATGGTTAAACAATTCCTCTGGGTTTGCAATGGAGCTAAAACAAAGGCTTTGCTGAAAATGATTTCAGACTCACCGACAAACCCTATTCGGGCATCTCCAGTCTTTGCAACATCAAAACCTAGATATAGTAACAAAAGAGTGAAAACTGTTTTCATACTTACATTGCAACATCAGATCTAAAGACAAAACAAGCTTTTTCCATTATAGGGCTCATAGAAGGTGACTGACTGTTTAGGTATTGAAGTGGAGCTGCATGTATACTAAAGCTGGTATGGTTTGCCCAAATGTACATGGCTTGACTTTGTGGAGTCTTCATTAACATACTACATACCTTGACGGAGAAAATTCCATTTTCATATGAAGAATACATGGTAAAAGTAACCAGTTCAATAAATGATATTCAAAAACAAATCTTTGGAATACTTAAAAAATACCGTCAAGGACACTATGTGCTCACATTCGGTTTGAATTGGTCCATTCAAGAAATATTTCAACCAGAAAAACAAGAATGACAAAAGCAAATAAGGTCTCCAACTTCGGTACTGGAGGTCATCTTTAGGAACATGCATATCACCTTCTATAGCAATGGGAGAAGCAGATCCTAAATACATAAGCAAATGTCAACAACAAAAAACATAGAAGGCTTGATAAAAACAGAAAAGGTGGGAGTGGGCAAAAATGCACAAGGGATCTGGTAAAAAAGTAATGCTGCATCATCGATCTTCTAGACCTACCCCCTCCTGAACATCAAATGTTCCATCCCTTGGTATTACATAAGACCAAATGACAGGAAGTACATTTACAACCTTGGAGATTTTTAATTAATGCCATGAGTGTTATCATTCTAATGTAAACAGCACTTAAGTTAGTTACAGATAGTGAAATGCCTTCCACTGTGGGCGGTGATTACAACATCTGGAATTATCCTGGATCCAAATTTCTCATCAGTTCTTGTATGTCTTACATAGAAAAGTTGCAAAAATTGGTCCAAAATGAAAAAAATCACCTCAGCTTTGTTTTCTGGATCAAATTTTCTTACAAATTGGTACCACATATGACAAAATTATGTTCACAGCCTTCAAAATTGTCTCACAACATATCCTGGGTTGGTGTAGGTCATTTAAGGTCACAAACTAAGAAAAGTACCTAAAATATACAAATTTTAGGGTTTCCAAACACTTTGAGCAGAAAATTTATCTAATAACATCTTTCGGGACTTTGTACCAAATTACAAAGCTATCAAACAAGGAACTTTTTACCAAATTACAAAGCTATCAAACAAGTAATTTTGAGATAAAGTTTTCTTGACCAAAAATGACAATATTGTCTTAAAAATACAATTTTTTATATTTCAGGACAATTTCCACAAATCTAACTATTGTCATCTCTGTACGTCTGTGTACCAGATATGAAAGCTTAAAAAGGAAATACTGTCTAAGATTTTTTGACCAAAAATGAAAAATTGCACAAAAATAGTAATTTTTCCAATTTTGTAATAATTTCAACAAATTAGAAGAGTAACACCCTTGCAAAGAGACAACCCAAATTTGAGAGCAATTGGGCTGGCGGTTTCAGAGAAGAAGAATTTTTACTGAAAATGAGAAAAATCACAAAAAAATTCAGCAAAATTACAAAATTAAGGATATCTGCACAATATTCACAAAACTGTATCAGGTTCACCTAAGGTACTTGCACACAAATTTTTAAAGCAATTAAAAAAGCGGTTCTTGAGTTATTAATTCTTAACCATTTTCACATTTTGTAAGCTCATTTGCATAATTTTGGCAATGCAGACTTCATTTGAACAAAATCCCATCTATAGCCCAGGATGCATCCACACACCAAATACCAAGCTGAAATGTGCAGCGGTTTGCGTGTTTTTGATGTTGACGGACATACTGTACGTACATACATACATACATACATACACACATACATACAGACGCCATCGACTTCAGCCTATACGATAAACTCACATTGGTAAAACAAATGTGAGCTAAAAAATGAAATAAAAAAAAAACATTTTTATTAATGAACCTACAGTTGTGATTAGACTACACCTACCTTCTCCAGTTGCCCCGCCACCTCCTTTCGGTGTGATCAATTCTCGTCTAAGCTTGGCTAGCCTGGCCTTCAAGAGACCTAAGTGGCCCATTGTGGCTTTATTCCTCTGTGTTCTGGCCATCTGAAAATGTAAATTACTTTCTAAAAATGCAAAATTTTCAAAAAAGTAAATGTTTTCACATCATTTTTGTGGCCATGACTTTGGCAAACTCACATGCGTGTAAAGTGCTTAAAATAGTGTAAAAAGGCTTGTCAGCTATTTATGTATAAAAAAAGTTCATGTTTGCAAGACAGTAAAGAGCACGGAAACAATATCATATATCAAGATTTTCTTCCTTGACACAAGCACATTGAAACATGAGGGGCCGTGGGTAATTAAAACATGCGCACGGTAAACAAAACTAGGTGCGTTTGTCCTCAACCCCCTTCCCTAAACAAAAGTTTGGAAGTGCGAAAATCCAACTAAGCCTCATTCTGTATCTGTATCAAACAATCGGTGATTACGTGGCTATGTAATCACGCATACACTACCGACCCCTCCCTCCCCATACCCCCTCTAAAATCAATCTCTGTTCAGTGCCAACTCAACAATGACGCAACCAATAGAATGAAATGTAACAGTGTATCCAATATGATTGTTACGTTATTTTACTCTTGCACTGATTCACATGTATGTCAAAGCTGGTGCAGCGCCGGTGACGTACTGCCAAACAATGTAGTGATATTTTGGGATACAGAAAAACGAGTAGCGAGATGTTGTGATAGGAAAACTTGTAGTGTGATTTTTGCGCACAGTAATCGAAATACAGCTGAACCCCCTAACCCCCTAAACACAGAAGTTTTGTTTACCGTGCGCATGTTTTAACTTTCCATGGTCCTTTATTCGATGCTGTCATTCAGGCCTGTATACATTACATACATTATTTCTGGTTTCAGTGTAAGTGTAAATGTTGCTTTTGAAAAGCAAATTTCACTTCTATTCGCTTTGACATGCTGTGGACCAAAGTTGTACATCTGTGATTCGTGCAATACTGAAACAAATTTGATTCAAGCAATAAATTTCAGATATTAAACAGTAACATATGGCAAGACTTCCTTAATACCACATCCCAATCCTGTATCTGAAATTGATTACATTGGGGAAATTCAGTTGATGAATCACTTCACATCCATTCTTTAAGGGGTTTAAGTTTAGTGTTTGGTTACAGTTTGACAGTTCAGCATAAATCTTTCTAGCAGCTGTGCAGTTTTGTACAGTGACGCCATAGGCTTCATAAAAACATGACATATTTGCAAAAACATCGCAAGGAGTGGAATATCTGAAACAATTAAAAGTGTAAGAGTGATTTTGTTGTGAAATTGTTCAACCTGTTTTTCCATATGTCTGAAACAACTGAAAGAACTCAGCTTCATATCTTGATCTGTTCCTACAAGTGGGTACTAATGGGCTACACACTAAGCTGTATGACAAAAGGGATGATTTCGATTTTGAAATCATAAATTATCACCACTTATCAAGTAATATTCCATCTGCACCTGCTTATGGTGTGTACGTGTCTCAACTTCTCAGATATTGTAGGGCTTGTGATTCCTGGGCTGATTTTCAAATGAGACACAGCTCATCGGAATCAAAACTAGTGAGACAGGGATACACATCCAAAAGACACGTGAGGACTTTCAAAAAGTTCTACAGTCGATATGACGACATTGTGGCCAAATATGACACCTCGGTCACTCAAATGATTAGCGACAGCATTCCAGGCTTTGACTTATTACAGTGATTAATATACTGTATCACTTCATATAATATTTAGACAATTTTGGGACCAATCCTGATGGGTGTACCATGCTAGCAGGGTACGCTTACCCATTCCGGACACCTAACCACCACTACCTATCAGTGGTTCAGGATGGTCCTACTTAAATTTGTACATCTTAAATGTCCCATGGACCTGGTAATGTATTAGTAACCTTGAATGGAAATGATTATTGGACCATATATACTGGGGAATATAATTTTCCTCTAGATGTTCTGAAATCACCTAAGTTACCTAGAACTAGAAGATACTAAATGATCAACTCCCGTACTAAATATCTCACAATGAACAGAATATTTAGCTAGCAACACGAAATTTATTGGTACTACAGTTTCTGGCCCACCACACCGCGAAATGGAGCTGCCTTAGTGTCCATAGGCATATGGCATTGGTGGTGCATTCCAGTCTTCTGACCTGCACAATAGTTCGCAATCGCTCAGAGCGGACGCATCTTTCCCGGAAGTGGTTGAACGAGGGTCATCCTTTATGTTATGAAAATTGAGTAAATCGGATCAGATTGAAAGTGAACTATGGATACATGGGTGCCGTTGCCTAGTTCACGCGTTCGAGCGATGGTATGTCCAGCAGGCAAAACCTGTGATCTTATCGTTCTGCAGTGGAGACATGTCAACAGCGCCATCAACATAAGGTTCCTATTACACAACTAAATATTTCGAACTTGAAAAACCATCAGTCAGAACACAAATACCGTATACTTACTTCGGCCTCTATTTCAGCTATCTTTTCCAAAATACCCATATTTTCGAATCAATTTGATCACTTTGACGGACTTTCACGGACACTGTGCACAGGCTAGAGGATGGCGGGCGCCATTCACACATTGCACGTGGTTGGTTGTTCGTTGTTCTTTTCTATCAAATGCGTTGCGCCGACAGCGCTCAGATGTAAACATCTTTTGTCTTCCATGCCACCCGGCGGCTGTTTTCGTTTTTTTAACGACACATCACTAATCACGGATCTTTCGGGAACTCTAATCGGTAAAGGTTGCGATAAACCCCGCAGAACAGTCTTTGTTCCAAATGATCCTTCCATGAATGCCTTCTTACAATATTCACAGCATGAAAAAACGGGGATATTCAACAGACTCCATCCAGTTTCATGTTGCCAACACAGTTTTTTTCAAAGCAATATTTCTCATCAAAGACGATAAGAAAACCCCCTCATACTATATATTTTCAAAAGTAGAGACTCTAATGTTTAATGTGATAGCAGTAGTTTACTCAAAGGACGAAGTGGGTGTATATTTGGGGTAAAAAATCTCAATTTTGGTATTAATGATAAAACTTAATTTTAGTCAAAAACGACCCTATTTTCTGAAACGTAATATTTCATTTGAAAGAAGAGTATATGTAGGAAAAAAACGACTATTTTATTTGGCACTATCTGTCCTCATTCTAAAATGGCAAGGGTTTAAAGACTGACACTCAAAAAATTGATTAAAATCATGATAAGCAAAATTAAAATGCCTCTTATTCAAATTGTAAGAACTTTATTGCCAAACAAAATAGTCGTTTTGTTATAAGCATTTAAAGAACATAATGTGAAAATTTCAGAAAATTTGACTCATCCAGAGTGGAGTTAAATTCTTTGGAAATTTTAGAATTGTCAGGAAAAAGAAGCCAGGAAATCAGGTGATTAGCATACATTTGCATAAATTAACGCTTCTTTATCACGCAAGTTGCGACTGCTTGACAAGCTACATGGTGAACCCAACCAATATTTTAATCTTTGGTTGACTAATTAATTATAATGGAATAAATATTTACAAAAAAAGTGATTTTTGAGCAAAATATGCTGAGTTGGATGCAGCACCTCCTTAATTTCTTCAACACCCAACTTTACACCCTATGAAATTACCAGTGCTGTCCACAACTTTTCGCAAAATTGTTATCAAGATATTTATTAAAAGATTTGTTAGACAGGATATGGTAATACCGATCAATCAATAAATCGACCTTCACTTGAAGATCCACATATTACTTAGATTTATAGCCAAATAAATGTATAACAATATTAGCTATGAGAAAGAAATTAAAAAATTGCCGTTGAGCAAATAATCGATTTCAGATTATATAAATAAATGTGTTATAAATCATAATAAATTACCATGACGACCTGCCCTAAAAATACAAATATCAATAATAAATATCCAAATAAATGTATATCAACATTAGCTATGAAAACGAAATTTAAAAAATGGTGCTGAACAAATAATCGATTTCAGATACAATTACAATTACAATTGTAGATGTGTTATTAATCATAATAAATTACCATGACGACCTGCCCTAGAAATACAAATATCAATAAAGTTCCTTTCTAAATAAGCGTATCGATCAATCAATAAATGCATGAAATAAAATATTCAATTATAGTAAGAATTTACAGACACAACAAATGTAAAGCCATCCCTCTCCATCGCTACCCAGAACCGGTCAGGAATGATAGACTGTCTGTCATCCATAGGCTTTTGCAGCAACCGCCACCTTTTAAAACTAAAGATCAGAGAACAAAATTGTTTCTCCATACGCATCGGTATATGCATCTACCAGTCCTGCATTGACATGTACTGGTGTCACGACTTGACATGGTCCATGCACAGGCACTCCTTTAATAGCTGGGCAGAATGCTAAACCGATCGATTTTCGGCTCGATCTATCAATCCCGTGCTCGATCTGCCCGGCATTGTGAGTATTTTAATAGGTTGCAGTGGCTGGCAGATCGAGTACAGGATCGACAGATCGAGCCGAAATACGATCGATTTAGCAAACTATCCAGATAAGGGGAACACCATTTGATTTCTGGGGGGGGGGTATGGAGGATTTTGAGAAAAAAAATTTGTCGCCAGGTGAGATAGAAGAAAAAAAAAATTGATCCTGCCATGGCCTGAGAAAAAAAAATTGTCATAACAGACAGAAGAGAAAAAAAAAATTGTCACAATGCACCAGAAATTAGCAAAATTTGGAAACCCTATTCTCATGTATTCTTTGCCGGCGCGCCGCCATAGGCGGCGCAAATGTTTTTACCACAAGCAATTCTTATGTTTTTTCCCAGCACTTATGATATAAGCATGCACTACATAGGTCTACTTACACCTCAGTGCACTCAATGTTTTCCTTCCCTTTCCTGACCCAAGAAATCATATTTCAGGATTTCTGTTGCAATATCTCATGGCATAGGCACTATCTAAAGGGGACTTTTTGACTTCTGTAAATTGTGAAAATTTTAAAACACAAGACAGGAGTCAATAAACTAGTGTTAAAATCAATATAGCATTCTCTCAATATAAATATATTAGGAAGATGTACAAGTTGACAATGAAAAATTGAGGAACAACAAATGTAATGAAATACAAGGGAGAGGGTCACTAAAAACATTGAAAACTTCAGGGGGCGTTACTCAAAATG
Source organism: Ptychodera flava (assembly GCF_041260155.1). Classification (NCBI taxonomy): domain Eukaryota; kingdom Metazoa; phylum Hemichordata; class Enteropneusta; family Ptychoderidae; genus Ptychodera; species Ptychodera flava. Next base: position 6,812,424 of record NC_091939.1, read on the forward strand.
TGGAGAGGAAGAAGGGGGACGGGTTACTCAATTTTGGCGAAATAAATTGAAACACATCTCAGATTGCACCATTGCACACATCCATTTCTCAAAATTTTCAATGCGAGAGGGGGGCACCCCCTCTCGTGCTCTCCCCCCCCCCTTGGCTTTTCTAACAGTGTTACTGGTAAAAGACAAATTTAAAATACCTATCGGATTGCACTACACTGCACCGTGGCGCACATCAATTTCTCAAATTTTCACAGGATCTAGGACAAAACTGAACTGTTGTGAATTCATCCTTTATTATCACAGAAACATGTTTTCATTTACCTCAGTTCAATGACCATTTTGACAGTTAAACATACCATATTCAAGCTTTTCATTAGAAGCTGGCAGCTGGAGAAATGACACAAGAAGGTCACAAATTTTCCGTTCCTGTATATTTATTTATCTTCAGTCTCTGGCAAACAGAACTGTTTTTCACAAATTGTATTGTCATTGTTTGGTTGTTGAATATTGTGACACAAACACTGATCATGCATAAAATGTAAAAAAATATTGCAGTGTTCAATGTCATTTTCAAACAGTTTTACCAAATGCAAAATAACCTGAAACTCCTCTCAGATTGCACCATTAAACACATCAATTTCCCAAAATTTCCAAACCCCCTCTCGTGCTCTCCCCCTTGGGGTGTTCTAACAGTTTCACTTAGTAAAAAATTAAAAAACACCTCTCAGATCGCACCAGACTGCACCATTGCACACATCAATATCTTAAACTTTGCATGCAAGATAGGGGAAAGCCCCTGTGACACTTTCCCCCTAAGCTTCTCACGTGTTCTCTCCCTATACTTTCAAATTCTGCCCGGTCAGATATCCTAGTGAAAACCTTGTCATAATACCCATCCAAATTAAACAATATACTATATGGTTAGATACTGCGTGAGCTTTTATATCTTTATTTTATTGTGACTTGCAATTTCATTTTGATGGGTTCACCTTTTTTGAACCATCATGAGATAACTGATGATAGTCTAGCAGAGTACATCAGGATTTGAAAGATCTTTACTGTTAAATTGCTGTATTTTGTAAATTTTACAAATACATGTATTTGTATTTAACTTTTCTAAGTGGGGGGGGGGGATCAGTCAAAATTTCAGAGTTAGAGAGGGGAGTTACTCAAATTCATCATGGTTGACGGGGGGGGGGGGGTCACTGAAATTTCTGAGTTTCAGGCGTAAATAATGACGGCTCCCTTATATACAACGCATCACAAACTTGATGACAAAGAAAAAAAAATTGCATTGCTACTCCATTTGAAAAAAAAAAATTGATGCAGCTCTGACAGTAGAAAAAAAAAATTGCTGTCACTGTGACAGGAAAAAAAAATTTGCTCCCATACCCATTTCCTCCATACCCCCCCCCCCAAAAAAATCAAATTGTCCCCCTAAGGAGCGCCTTTGGTCCATGTCATTAGCGCACCTTTATGACAGATATTTGGAGATATCATGAACGTTGGCGGTGAGGGCGGCCTCGACCGATGGCAAGCGAACAAGAGCCAGATTCTGGTCTTCGGAAGAGCCTGGCCCTGAGCCTAGTACATTAGCTATCTTATATCTGCAAAATTAAAGATGTTTGGGGGATGGGGGTGGATCAATCTGATTAAAATCAGATGTAGAGTACGGCGACGCCTTCTTATGCGTACACGGAATTCTCTCGCTGTCGCCTCTCACTAGAGACGTTCAGTTTTTACGGCCGGGGGGGGGGGCCGGCAAAATCCAGGGGGGTCATCGTAATTTTGGAATCCGCAAAGGGGGGGGGGGTCATCGCCTTTTCACTGGTAGGAAAGGGGGGTCACCACATTTTCAAAAAGATAATACCGACAAAAAAGTTCACTTTATGCCATGGCCATGATCGACCCTCTTTACCGTCGAGCCGAGCCGCCTGCGGCGGCCCACTACAATAAATGAACTTTATGTAATACCCCACGGCAATCTTACCATAAAATTCCCAATTGAAGCCGCGGCTTGTATTAGAAACATTTTTGAGGGACCCCTGGGATCACGCACTGAATAATGGTAATGGCCACGCGCCTTCAGCAGCCCTGTCCAGTAAAGTCTACTTTATGCAATAGCCATGATCGACCCTCTTTACCGGCGGGCCACCTTTGGTGGCCCACTAGAATAAAGTTGACTTTACGGAATGGCCCATGACCCTCTTAACCGGAGGGCTGCCTTTGGCGAACCACTCCAATAAAGTTTGCTTTATACAATGTCCATGGACATGAGTTGTCTATGGAAATGAAGTTAAAAATTGCCTTACAGTCGTCCTAATTAACAGACGTTTCAATGGTTGTGGCTGAGAAGTTTGTGCACTGGCATCTCTGCTACACGAATAAAGTGCGCCGTGTACCGGAGTTCAAATCCAAACCATGCGGGTAAATTTGACATATGGGTTTTGGTTATTTTTCAGCGGGGGGTCATCAATTTTTTTCGTCTGACAAAGGGGGGGGGGTCATCTTTTTTTCACAAAAAATGCAGGGGGGGTCTATATTTTTTTGAACACCGGCGACAAGATTTTGCCGCCCCCCCCCCAGGCCATAAAAACTGAACGCTCCCCTAGTAGTGAGAGGCGACAGCGAGAGAATACCGTGTACGTATAAGAAGACGTCGCCGTACTCTACATCTGATTTTAATCAGATTGGGGGTGGATGTTTCAGTGTTTGTCCAGTATGATGTCACTTTGTAATTCTCGGTTAAGGCATAGTCTACAGTCTATGGTTAAGGGACTGGTCAGTTTCTTCGGCGGGGTGGGGGTGGGGGTGGATTCATGGGGGGATCACCCTGTTTTTTATTTGGTGATGGGGGGGGGGGGGTCACCATGTTTTTGAAATGCCCAATAGGGCGGGGGGGGGGTCAGTGTATTTTTGAATTTTGACACAGGCTCATCATTGCCTAAAATGTATCGCGTCAGCCACAAATTTCATCAAATTTCATCATTAAGTTGCATTTTTCGGCGCGCCGTTTGGGCACGTAACTTTAATAATCAGAGACATTTTTCAGCAACCCAGACTTTAACATATTAGGCACACATATATCAGAGATAGCTGTATGTTCAATATTTTTCATTGTGCTCTTCAAGGGCATTACTTTAATATATCAGACATTTTTCAGCACGCCCTTCCGGTGCATGACTTTAATGCAAGACATATATATCAGAGATATCAGGATGTTTAATATTTTTGGGCGCGCCCTTTGGGCGCCATACTTTAATAAATCAGAGATATATGTCAGAGATATCTTGATGTTTGCTAAGTGAAAGTGTAAGTGTACCATTATGAAATCTACAGTTCATATGGAAAGCATGACAAATTCCTGATACTTTTCTGTAGTCTCTATGAGAATTCAGTATGAGAAAGCAACATGTGCAACTTGAATATTTCACAATATATAATATATTTGATACAGTGACTTATTTTAGGGATAGAAAAATGACAAGATATCTTTCGTTCTCATTGATGCAACTATTTTCCTTTGCATCTCAGGTTTTCTCTGAAAAGATGCTTTTTTATGACTAAAATGATAGTTAAAAAAAGGCAGTTTTCGTCATTATTAGCTGTGCTTTTATGGTTTCAATGCCCGGCGGTGGCAGTCTCTGCATGGGTGGGTACCCACGCTCGTTAGCAGAGTTTGAAATGTACCTCTTTTCCCAGAATTTTCTCTGAAAAAACACCCCCTTTTTTGGGAAAATCTGGGAGAAAATCACTGCGAAAAACACCCGCTTTTTCCGATATCTGGGAGATTTTACCTAAATGTTTACCATCACAGGGACGGTCACTGGATTTTTAAACAACCAGAACATACTAAATTTTAATCGAACTGATTTTAGGGGTGGGCACATAGTTACAATCACCTTCACGATGTGATGTACTGTTCTCCCGGGACGGTTCTGGATCATGGCTTGGGGGGGGGGGGGGACCGCTGCTGGGTTTTACTCTTCTCGAGTGAGAAAGCATCTTGGGAGAAGAACCAGACCTATTCTCGGAGGAGGGTGATCTGAAAAAGTACCCCTTTTTCTCGATTTCACGGACCTAGATGTCTCCGTGATGTCCGACGAAAATCACCCCTTTTTCCGCGAAATTTCTAACGAGCGTGCGTACCCGGCTGCTCCGAGACTGCCACCACCGGGTTTCAATGTTACAAGAAAAGGTCCTCTCAGACACTGCACACATCAGATTTGGCTAAAATAGCTCTCTATGGCTTCTAAGGAGATTTAATAGGATGGCTGGATTCATTGGGGGGGGGGGGAGTTCACCCTGTTTTGACTTTGGTAATAGGGGGGTCAACCATCAAAGTTTTGGATTTACTGCCTTTACCTCTCTGATATCAATGATTGACATCCATTTCTGTACAACAGTTCAGGACATCTGGTTAAGTGTGAAAGTGTGAAATACATTCACAGCTCATTCAAAATGTACTGTATTCAAACTTGACTCTTTGAAATTCCTATCCTACAACTGACATGTCAACAATTTCATTTAAACACAGAATGACTGTTGAAAATAAATATATATATATATATATATATATATATATATCCGAAAATGGTTTGCTTGTCAATACAGGCAAAGTATTTGCTTGTCAATACAGGCAAAGTATAGTGCTCAATGCATTTCTGCAGGGCGGTAATACTGAGAATCTAGGAACTTGTAGTTGTCACTCTACAAGGCTGTTTCATGCGCTAAGCAATCATCAGGAAGATGATAATTGCTTAGCGCATGAAACAGCCTGTAGAGTGAACAACTACAAGTCCTAGATTCTCAGTATATATATATATATATATATATATATATATATATAATATATATATATATATATATATAATTTATATCCACCTTTTGTTTTACCGTTGTCTCGCGCGGGGGGGGGGGGGGGGGGGGAGGGGAGGGTCACCTTCTTTTCGAAATTTGGAATAGGGGGGTCACCCTGTTTTTAAAATTTGGAATAGAGGGGGTCAGTCACTTTTTGACGTCGGCAAAAATTAATCCACCGGCCCCCAGGCCGAAGAAACTGACCAGTCCCTAAGGTTGAAGGGAAACTCTCAAGGAAACCATGTATTAACCGGGGCACTAGTATGATAAAGCCATTTTCAGACCCACCACTTATCAGGAACTGGTGGGGAGAGGGGAACTGTACATAAAGTTCCGTGATAAAGTTGCGGAAGGGGTAGTTTTTTCACAGCAGCGTCCAGGAAGGTAGCTTTTACTTTCTCCTTCAAACTTCAATTTACTCATAACATATTTGAACTACATTTAATTAAAAAACTGGTTACAATTTCTTAAACTTGGCCGATTGGGTGACCCTGTATGTATACTTCAATTGATAATAAAGATCCATTACTTCAGTTTTCTGATTTTCCTTTTAAATTACATAAATGATTGCTAAGCACAAGATATCACAGACGGCCAAGACACTATTAACAAGCTTATTATTGAGTTTTTCTCAGTTTTCTCTATCAATTCCTCTCCTTTTCTTCGTACAGTCCCTCTATGGATAGAGAGACAGTGTCTTCATGCTTTGACTGATCGGAGTAAAAACAAATAAATGGTTACATAACCTAACCAAGCCTCTTGACTCTATATTCATTTTACACCCCATTACAAGAAGGACGTTTATCTCTAATATACACATCTTGTAATTAATTAGGCAACACAACTAATTATGCTAATCTGTGGACTTATCAAGGGTTGGTCAACATCGGAAAGATAGAGCTTACTTGAACACCGTCCATTGTGGTAATGACCGCAAGCCCCAAGACAGGATATAGTTCGGCGTTTAGTTCGGTGTTCTGGTCACACGTGTAAATAGGCCATTGTTTAGTGCCCAGCACCGAACCTGGACCAGCCCTCCGACACCGAATTAATTTAGTTCTTTGTTAGTTCGGTGTTGTCTGTTCACACGTCCAACTGACAAAGGTTTAAATTTATTCCGGTGTCAACTCCGGACTTAAAGGCCCCACTCAATTATCAGATTTATCTAATATAAATATTAGTTACTTGATGAAATATTCAATGGAAAACAAAAGAATGACAAACTGTTAATGGGCTATTGACACATTTGCTAATGCGAGAACCTGGGATTGAGAAGGGCGCCTTTAACTCACAGGTGTTAACCCCCCTTAAATGAGAAAGGAGCAGTTTTTAGTAACCTTTCCTATCTTTTGCAACGTTGACCAACCCGTAAAATCCCTGATAAATCCATCGATTAGCATAATAAGTTGTGTTGACTAATTAATTACAAGATATGTGTATATGAGAGATAAGCGTCCTTGTAATGGGGTGTAAAATAAAGAGTCAAGAGGCTAGGTTAGGCTATATAGTCATTTATTTTATTTACTATGATCAGTCAGAGCATGAAGAAAAGGAGAGGAACTGATATAGAAAACTGAGAATTTAAATTTTTAATCAGACTAAAATTGGACTGTCTTTGAATTTCAAGGTAGACAATTCAAGTGAATTAAATCTAAGATTGTAGTCTTTTTTTCTGTAAAAGATGAACCAAGATTTACTGTCTTTTGCAAAACTTAACATTTCCAATAACCCAATGTCAAGGCAACTTGGGAATCCAGTGATGGGCTGTCATTCATTCATTCACACAAACAGTGCAATATGAGATGAGCAGACGACTAAAGGGGACATAGCTGTAAAGTTTACATTGTTTTATATTGCTGATTGTCATCAAACTGAGTGTTCCAGTACCAACTGTTTCAGAGTTTGAGGCAAAAATTTACTATTTTTGATTTCAACAGTAGAATACTTCAACTGTATGCAGGATATACTAGAAAGTTCTATTCTTAGAATGATCTTTTTGACTGTAAGGGACACACCATGTGATATCCTGGGGGAGGGCTTGAAAATTGTATATTTCAAAGGCATGCAGTGTGTGTGAACCTGTCATACTATGATACGCTACTAGTGAAAATTGAAGACTTTCAAAATCTGATAGACTGGAAGATCCATTCCTCGGAAGCGCTCTCTACTACCCCCCCCCCCCCCTCCCCAGGTAGATAGAGAGCCCCTTCAAGCAATGGATCTTCCATTCTACCCATTGGGTAAATGATCAACAAGATTAATAAAAGCAGCTTTTCTTCTTGTTTCAACTCTTATATGCCATATGTGTATCGCAATAGTATTTGTATAGGCAGGCATCAAAGTGACATATGGATGAATGAATGTGTGCATTGTATATTTGTACATGTATGTGTGTGTGTATGCATTGTAGGTGTATGCATGTATGTATGCGTGTGTAGTGTATGTATTAATGACAATTCATGCATGTACATACGTATGCCCATTTCTAAATTCTTTGTTTTCCCTTCACCAAGACATGGTGAATGTTTCAAGCTATATGAGAGACTTGGGATTACTGAGAGAGAAATAACTATACAAAACCACAGCTTTGTGTGATGTATTTAAGTTTATTGGGAAAAATCTGGCAGCTTACAGGGTTCAAGAAAGATGTGCCACTTGGAATTTCTCTGTCACAGTCTTTGCAACAAAGTTTGCTGACACAAGATGTCAACTATATAGTTGTTACTGTATAATTCAACACAAAAACTTTGTTGTATTTCCATTAAATGAGAGAAACATTAGTAAGATTTTCTCCTGTAATCACACTTTGATCACAGTTTCTGTACAAGTTGTCTTCCAAGTCCTGATTAACAAGCCAGACTTTGGGTACCTGACACAAATAAGTCATGGAGGTAGCCATGTTTGCAGGTGGCATGCCAGTTAACAGGATAAACGTTTCGGAAACAAAAATCAAATGTAATAGTAATTACAACAAATCAAGCAGGTTTTTGAGACATTTACTTTAGGTAAATGAAGTGTCTATGTCATCTCCTCTATGCTTTTATCAGCATACCACTGAAGAAAGTTCCGAGTGACAGTACATATTATACATACTGGTATAGGTCTGATGAAAAGAAACGTGCGGAAATTTCAAGTTAGTGAACTGGAGGGTGCGTTGCTGTATGTAGCCCATGCAGCCATTGCTCAACATGGCTACCTCCACTAGGGCAGGCTGATCACTTTACCACAGTGACAACCAAGGAGTGACCGTGCTTGTGGTCACAAATGGCAAAACATTTAAATCTTCACTGACTTTTGAATACTGACTAGTCTCTGACTGTTCAAAACTTACATGACAATTTATTTTTGCATCTTGTGTCAAGACCAAACAATGCTTTGTGATTTTGTTGTGCAGGTATATAATGATATGAACTTGGCAAGTATTAGTATAGGTGTGTTTCCGAAAAAGATGATATCGGTGACTGGAGTAATTATTTATTGGTAATTGGCAGTTCAAGAATATTGCATTGCTGATACTAGGGGGATAGTGATAACAAACCAAAAATACATTAAACAAGTCGGGTTAAATAGAATATATACCTATTGGGTGTCCTCTTGGAGACATCCTGTGAAAATGCCATCGTTTTACAACCTGGTAAATTTATTGAAATTTATGCTGTGTGTATGAGCATATATTTTGTGAGGGATAGAAATGGGCAAGTTTGCCAAGTTAACATCATTACACTACACATCTATCTAACCCTTCCATCTTCTTTCCCTGTATGAAATGTCCAAATCAAAAACAAGATCGATGTAGATTGAAACACTAGTATTGGACTGAATGATGAAACACAAAAAAAGGTGTTTTGAACAAATCTTGAAGTACACAGACATTCTGTAGCATCAAGTACAAAAGACATCATCGGAATTCACATCAAAATACATATCACATGAAAAAACAATAACATCTAGGGTTCTTCGTTTCTTTGTGTGACAAAAGAACAAAACTTTGAAAAAAAAGGAAATTTCCATGATACTTTCTTGTCAAAATGTTTTTACACATACAATACATTCAGTCCAAATTTGCGTTTCTGCATATGGACTTCTTTCTTATGCAGAGATGTGGAAAAGTCTATGTTGAAAAAAAAGACTGTATATGAACGATTTACTGTTTTGCAGAACATGGATGCTTATAGCTACTGTGTGTGCCTAAGCATTCACAGAAAATATGCAGCAGGTGGTTCTAATTGGGCTGTTAATACAGTGATTATGTTGCTAGCCACTAATTTATTCGATCACTCACAGAATTACAAGCAGTCTCAAAGAGAGTTTCCTGTCATTGCACCAGACACTTGGTCTGTTAGATTTCTTCATTCTCAGAGAGGCATTTTGCGTGATTTTGCATGCAACTATTATCGACTTTGACAAAATTATAGAAATCAGTTTTGTTTTAGGTTTTGTAAACCATGTGCTTTAACAATGACACTTGTCAAAAAAAATAGCATATTCATAGAGTTATAAGTGATACAAATATAATTATAACCAAGTGTATTTACAATATAACATACTTTTCATATTACTTACTAAAGTTTAGACTCACACATAGTTGGTGATGTAGGGTTCACAAGATGGAACAACGTTTTGATAATTAATACTGGTAATATTTCATCCATCCCAACATAGCAATGGTTCATAGTATGTCTGCAGTAGATGCAATTTCAGTCACTGCCAACAAAACGTAGTAAAAAGTCAACGTCTGTGAGATTCTACTGTTTGGGGCATATTGGTACAACTTCACAAGACACACATTCAAGTATGCAGCAGACACGTTGCTGAAATGAAGAATTGTTTGTTGCGTCTGCAAGGATTTTGACTTTCCACCTCATGGTCTTGGGGAGCAGTGTTGGTGGGGGGGGGGGGGGGGAGGGGTGTTGTTTGAGTAGGAAGTGATAATTTAACAGACCAATACTAATGATCAATACACAGTAGCAAAGGTATGCAGATAGCTTGCTTTTTGATAAGTTCTCTTGTCAAAGGACAGTGGTTGCTGCATTTCGGAAACTCATTTCTGTCAGTTTTGGTTGAAATGAGATCTACAATTGATCTAATTAATCTTTAATTGATCAGCAGTTTTGAAAAATATTACAAGTGTGGTCAACTGCATTGTGTTTATAGTGACACTAACGAGAATGGATAAAGAAAGTGGTGACACAGTATCTTTGATGTACCAGACATGTACAGACCTACGCTGAGCAAACATCAACTTTGCTGTGCAGTATAGCAGGGCTAAATTTGATGTTGACAATATTACACATCAGCATTGCTTGAGCTTGTGACTGACTTCCAAAATGACACTATGAACCAATGTCAAAGAATGATTATAAACAGTGTCACATATAATCTTCCTGTGTTGTATACCAAAACTTGTATGCCAAGAGCTTGCAAGAGTTGCCTTTAGTGCATTTGTATATGGGTGCAGAATGGAAGAGCTTGAGCAATGTACTGAAACAGGCATTCACAACACTTTATCACAGAAATGTCTTCAAAACCTGAAACTAATATTGTACTGTCCATCAAAGCTGAGAAAATTTAGCCCAATGGGAATCTGTTGAAGACTTCCGTTCTGCACCGCACTGCATTGCACTGGCATTAACCAAAGTCACTGCTTTTGTTCAGTGGCATGAACTACAGTTTCAGTTACAGCTGATGTGCACTAGCTTAAAGGTATACAGTCACCTGTAATGTAAATATGCCCATATATGGTCAAAGGGGCGTTCCTTGGTATTGAAAATGCCCATGTGAGGGCGCTGTTTTAAAAAAGCGGCCACCCACTTAAAATCTGTGATTGGTGAGATTTTCTCTTTCCATAGTAACTGTGGCAAAATTGGAACAGGTGACAGTATACCTTTAAATTACATTTGCTGGGAAAAGAAGTAAGCGTCCTTTAACTCATAGCTGTTAGCTAGCAATGGCTTGGGAAGACCAAATACCAACACTTAAAAAAAAATAATGCTTGTCAGCTTGTGAAGACGACACAAATCTTTTTCTACCAACAGCAATTTCTCGTTAGGACTGTAGAAAACCAGTGAAATGACACAGTACAATGGTTATCAATGGCGACTGCAAACACAACAATTTCTATAATACAGTTGTTTCAATAAAATTCTACTTGTGAAGACAAAGGTCAACTACAAATTCAGCCATTTTCTGGAATTTTGAGAAAAGGGCATCATGAGCTTCAGTAAAAACTTGGAGAATTGAAAATATTTCCTACAAGTAGGAATCATGCTAAATAAAAAGATCACGATAGCTTTTGTACAATGTCCAGACTATGTTGCTGTGTAAGATGGACACAAACTATTGGAGATCTTAATTTGGTTGAGCTCTTTCTGATCTAATGGAGTTCTGGGACAGTTACCTCCCTCCCTACAACCCCCCCCCAGCCCAAGGGAACATTTACCCTTCAAACATGGTATCTATGCCTAGTCCATTCACTCAAACCTCCCCCCTCCCCTTTCGAATCCTAGCCAACACTGAAAGGTGGCACATATCTGGGTAGTAAAATGCCAGGTAGAAAACCACCTTGTTACTGATGAGAGGATGTATTGCAGAAACAGCTCATGTCATATCTACCAGTCTGAGACCTTGAACCATCAATGTATTGCCAAGTCTGGCGACTTCAAACTGGCCCAGCCGACCAATGAACAAGGCCTGGGGGTCCTGTTACAGCGACACAATGCTAACTGATTTTGTTCACTCCTACACAGCCTCACATACCATATCAGAAACCGGAGAGTTCCCTTCAACATTTGGTTTGAATTGGTTCTAGCCAAAATTGAGCTTCAAATATGTAGTTTTATATGACGCTTGTTGGCTTCACATGTTTTTGCACTTGCTCACACACACTCATTCACACATAAACACTAAACAGTCATGAAGACAAATGTGATATGCAAAATTTAATCAAGAGACATGGACAAGACTATTCACTTTTTTCATGACTGTCACTAAGCTGCTTTGCTTTGTAGTGACTTTGTTTTTACACACTGAACACACAAAAAAATTTGGAAAAAAAATATAATTTTTTTTGAACAAAAAGAATAAGAAAATCTTTTTGGGGGGGGCAAATAAAGACAACACACTACAAATTCAACAGGAAAAAAGATGCAATAGCTTGATAGTTGTGAATTTTAGCGAAATTGCCATCTGTTAAGAACAAGAACCCTTCAACAAGGTACAATACTTTTTTAAGTATAATCAGCAGGTCTGTCGCAAACTTTGATATTGGATTGAATTAATTTGCAGTCAGGATTGGTATATTGAAGGTGGATTTTTAGGGGAGGGATTTGAGGGTCTCCTCAAATTTATAGATCATCTTTAAATGGAAAATCACAACTTATACACAGCAAGCTGCACATGATATTTTGTTGGATTTATAGATACAGCTCAGAGATGAACTAATTTGCTGTTGGGATTTGAAAGGGTATAATCAAATTGAGTGAAAATTTAATATTTTCTCCATGATTCAAGTTAAATAAGGCTTACAACAAACGACATTTCCGAAAAACCCTGTCAGCATCAAAACTCTGTTGATCTTGTTTGTTTTCAAGGATGTGATTGGTTAAGTACAATTCCAGGAAAAGTTCCAGGGCGAAAGAAAGGCATGCAACAGAAAGCGTGATATGATTACATGAGAGTGAACTATTGCATTAACCCTGCCGTTGTAAATCAATAAATGCAAAGTCATTGCAGATAGCCTATTCAAAGCTGGCAAGCCACAAAGATTTAACAATCAGTGAAACTTATGCATGATAATTTTGTTTATATGCTGATGCAGTATGAAAAGGATTAGAGCATTGCAGTGGACTTCAAAATCACTGTTGTATTTCATTCAGGAACAGTGTAGATAAAATTAACTACTTTTGACAATTATTTTTTTTGCGAAAATGACAGGCTTCAATAATTGACATGTTTCCTCATGTAAGAACCTTCTGATGGCTCTTCATGTTTTCTGTTCTGATATTGAAAAATTCTTATCCACCTGCAGTTCAAGGTGATGTTCAAATCTCATGGCAGGGTAGAAAAAAAACAAAGACAAGGAAAAACACACAAATGTACTCTATGGGACAAGCTGGGAGTGACTTGAGCTCGGTGAAACTGAACATGGATTAGATTACAAAAGTTACATAATATTCTGTTGCATTGTTATACTCACACAAACTACATTTGATGTGATTGGAAAGTGACAGTTTTCAAATGCATGTATACAGGACAAGTTCAGAGGAGTGCAACATAACCTCAACTGGGACACCTATGTAATTACATATATATTCGTACAGAGAGAAGGAAATTGAGTGGTGATAATAATCAACGGCCACTGCGAGACAAAGTGTTACTGGGCAGAATAAACAAAATGTACAAATTCACAAGAAGAATAGTACTAGAAAAATGGTCATGATTGAACTCAATTCAAACTTCATATTCACAATTTTCTTTTTTTTAGATATTTTTTTCTGTTATTTAATCAGCTATCAAAAAGTAACATGACACGGGAACTACAAAAGCAAAACGAAACAAAACAGAAATATTTAATACTTTTGATATCCTTCTGTTTTTACAAGTTGGTACCGTACAACAACATATACTATCTTCAATAGCTAGATAAATTTTTTCAAACATTTTGTGATGTGGAAAACATATTTACAAGCAAAGAAAAAAATATAAAGTGTGAATTTTGAAAATAACACATTATATGAATACTCTTGTCCGTCACCAAAACCAGACAAAAAATCACAGTTTCACGGTAATACCAGTCAATGCATATTCACATCTTGAATAGGAAATTTTGTGGGATGTAAATGTAATCAAACCATCTTGGAATACGGTACATTCTCAGTTTCCCACGTGACTTCTAGATATTAAAGCAACATTTATTGCTGTGTTTACGGACATCAAGAAAAAAAACATCGAAGAGCACCGGGAAAAAATTCAACAATTACAAAACTTGGACAGTAGCACAAGACTTATTTTTTGTCTTATTCGAAAAAGTTATTTTTTGAAAACAAAAGGGTTTGTTTAGTTTATGTTCTTTAAACAGCCATATCGGCTTTTTATAATATAATGATTATATATGCAAAACTGAATTTTGACACGTGGTTTGTCTGAGCATACTTTTACAATGGGCATCTTACTGGGCTGTTCCAAGCACAATTATTATGTTGTGTATTAAATATTGCTAGTACCCAAAGTTTTCTTTTTAAATTTAATTTTACAAGACTCACTGATGGCACTCTATATCTTCAACAGAAAGGACATTTGGACCGTGTCGTACCATCGGAGGCATCTGTGGCAGTGGTTGCTGCAGCACTTCTGCACCAAACCATTTGGCCAGGTTGACCGGGGACTGAGACCTCTGAGTCAGGGACGAAGCGCTGAATGTCTGATTGTAGTTCCCAGCCGTGTTGGCCAATGGTGGTGTGTTTGGCAACTCTGTGGGACAAAAAAAGAGGACAGTGTCGATTGGAACCACAGAATCATGAAAAGAGAACACTCTAAAGGGTTCGCAATGAAAAAAAGCACAAACTTTTTGGAAAAGTGACATTGCCAGGTTGGTAAGGAGCAAGCCAAATGTTCTAATGGGGCTTTTCTAACATCAAATTTTCAAATGTTTACACTCCTCTTTTATTATCTCTGTGGATTTTTCATCGGTTCTTGTGCCAATTTTCTCTATAATCTAAATGCCCTTTGTTTCAGAATCAGACTTCTGTGCTGGTTGAGGTGCCTGTTATAACACTGGTATTGTACTATATTGACATCTATTCTAGTTGAGGGGCCCATTTTAGTGCTGGTATAGTACTATATTGACATCTATTCCAGTTGAGGGGCCAATTTTAGTGATGGTATATTACTATTTTACCACAGGCGGTGTGAGCTCTCGTCCAATCAGAATGACGCACTGGCTTACTCGACTCACTGTAAGTACTAACATTATGCATTACGTCCTCAAGCATGATGGGCACTCTATGCAATAACCAACAGATACCTGAGAGTTGATAGCGATGAAGGTAAAACTGGGTGCGTTACCTGGTCTAGGCACATTCTGTGTCTGCTGTGACAGGTTTCTCTGCATTCCTACTTGTGCCTGCATGGCAGCCATAGCTGCAGCTGTTACAGCTGCATTAGCAGGGAGTTGTCCTGCTGAAGTGACCGGGAATGGAGCCCTGGAATTCAACATCATAGATACATTGCCAACTTGCTGCATTCCACGAGGCCCAGAACCCTGCATACATTGGAAAATATGGTCTTGTTATTTGATATCTGCAAATGAAAACTTGATACAAAATACAGGTAATATCTTTCATGTATCAAATAAAATGTGCTAGTTTTTTATGCTGGTCTCTTACAGTTGGTACATCTGTAGTCCATACACTAAAGTTCATGATTACCCAGCAGTATCCTACATTGTCAGCTGTACCGGTGGGTAATTACTGAAATCAGTCTGCTTTGTTGAAGTGGAACCTCCAAGTCTGACCCAAAAATAAAACATGAAGAATGACATTGAAATATAGTACGCCTGGATAAACCTTTTTGGTAACAGGATGAATTTACTGAATATCAATGTAGGTTGAAGTGATTTACCCACTGAAAATGAGTAGTGCTTTGGAACGTACATGCACAAAGACAAGACTTTTCATGATTGGTACCGTTAGTAAAGTCATGAAAAGTACCGGGAATTGTTACTATATTCACCAATATTCAGACATTTTCTAATGATGATGGTTGGTTTCTGTACATACCTGTGGAAGCTGCATGGGCGACATGTTCCTTACATTGGGAGTCAGATTGGAATACAGCCCACGAAGCAATGCTGGATGGATGCCTGGACTGTTGGGTGGACCAGGTGGACCCTGTCCAGGTTGCGAGGGCATGCGTTGCAGCAACGGCACTGGCAGGGATGGCTGACCCATTGGACGGGTTTGCATGGGTACGGGTCCAGCTGGCATCACTCCTGGGCTGCTCTGTCCTTCAACTGCGGCTGCCTTCTGTTGCTGCTGCAGCTGTACTTCTCTGATTTTGTTGTAGTCAATATCTCCGCTGATGTTGGCACTGTCCTTCCTGGGCTGGCGCACTGGGCTGGGAGGTATCCTAGCTGGAGAGTGGGGAGGTTGTTGGTGCATAGGGACAGGTATGGGGCTACTTTGGTACATCTGGTGTTTGGGGGACACTGGGTTCATTACAGGAGCCTCACTTCTTATAGGCAGCCTCTGTGGGGACATCATTACCCTGTCTGTAAATTGACAAATTATATATGGAAGCCAGAATAAGCAAACTTTGTAGTACATCAATGAACAAGCCAGGACTATGTCCGGGATCAAATCCCTCCAGCATAAAATTACATCAACCATATATTCATAATTTTCAAGTTTACAATACTGCACAGAAATCGATTTCAAAGTCTTAATTCCAGATTTTTTAAATGAACACTAAATGTAGTTTGCCACCTTGTTTTCTCTGTAATATGCAATGCCACATGTCAAGCAACTATGAGGAGCAAAATGTAAGAGTCTACATGCTAAACATTAAAGGTATTCGGTCACCTTGTTTAATAGCCAACAACAGATTTTACGTGGGTGGCCACTTTTTAAAAAGGGCGCCCCACACGACAAGCCATGGCATACTTAGCAGAGTTGTCTGCATGACCTTTGACAGATCAAATATGGAGGACCGACAGCTCCCTTGCAGCTACAAGTAGACTGGTTTCATTTACTTCGATCATACCCACTTCAATTGCACTAAATAGGGCTATAGCAGACTGTTGGTCCATCGTATCGACAAAAACATTTAAACTTTGGGGAGAAGAAAATGGCGTCCTTGACAAAAATCAGTCGACGGTACGTACGCTAAGCCCCGCTCCCTTTACCGTATATGGAATATGCAAATTTACGGTGACCGTGTAACTGTAACTGTATGCAATACAGTAACTTACTCATCGGCGATTCAAGAGGTTTAGGAAGCTGTTGCTGTTGCTGATGGTGTTGCTGTTGCTGAAGCTGTTGTTGATGGTGTTGATGGTGTTGTTGCTGCTGATGGTGTTGTTGCTGCTGATGGTGTTGTTGCTGGTGAAGTTGCTGCTGGTGAAGTTGTTGCTGCTGATGTTGTTGCTGCTGTTGTTGTTGTTGCTGCTGCAGAGGGAACAGTTGATGTGGAGTTATATTGGCAGTGTTGGGTGTTCCCTGTTGTTGGCCTTCTCTCTCACCAGTGCTCTGTTGCTGTTGCTCCGCTTTAGTCTCATGCATTTTGCGAATCACAGAGGTCGGTGTGAATGCGGGGACCATGCTAGGAGTACTCTGAGGGTGGTAAACCAGAAAAAAAATTTGGTGATGCTTATCAATATATTTGTGGTGAAATTGTTACTGGTTTTCAAATGGGCCATTCACATTCTGGTATCCTGCATATTACTGTGGTGAAATCTGTGTCAAAAATAAATTTCAAAGTCTCATACTGTCCCTGCATATTAGCATAACAAATAACTGTCGTTACATTTATGGTGGACACTCAAAGGTTAGTTCATTACATTTCTTTAAGGTGGTTGGAAAGGCTAGAGCGTCAGTTATAAACTTCAATAAAACTATTAAAATATAAAAGAAGTCAACATTCTCTGTGGAATAAAAAAAACTTGACATTTGGGGTCAAAGGTATTGCAGAGTTATAGCCTGTTGAAACTTCTGAAAAACTGACCAAATAAGAAGTTGGGGAGTCCTTAGTGTATTGACTATAGTAGAGGTCCCCTAGCTTTCAATAAATGTTTGAAAAGGGAAAGTCATTATTTGCTTTTAGTTTTATTCAGAAAGTTTGACAAGGAGGTGCTTGCATTCAGAGTGAGTGATTGCTATTGTAAATGCATTTTTAGATTCCTTGAGTGTCAAAGAGGTGTCAAAAGTAAGATTAACCAAAAAGACTGCTCTGTGACTTCAAAAGAGGTGTGCAAATATGGCTTGTTTTCAACATTTTTCACAGAATAACAGTTTTCCTACATATTAATATTAACAAGGTTACAGACAAGATGACTATGGCACAATTTTCCTGTGTTTGAAGTGCTTTTTGAAAATTCACATTTTGAAATTTGAAAGATTTTTTAATAATTTTTGATATGTAAACCAATGTAAAATCATAAAAACAAATTTTATTTACAAATCCTGCCATACACATCTTACAATTAATAGTGTCAACATATTTATAACTAATTTGGTAATATTAGGTATAATCATATACCCATGCCCATATTGCTACATCCTAGTGACGTGCTTGATTTATTTATTTTGCTTTTCAAAAACGAGACAAAGTTTTGCAGATGTAAATATTTTTTTCAAGATGGTATGTATGGTAATGTATTCTTTTGTATTTAAGGGCCCAAGGCCTTATATACTGAATAAATCAATCAATCATCCTAGTGACGTTCACCGTAAAATACCAGCCGTGATATTTCACGGTAAACGTCGAGATATGCACGATGAACGTCATCAATTTTAGAGTTTTCCCGAACTACATTAGCAGTTTGTTGGTAAACAGCGTAAACAACAAAATGGCTGCCGCTCCCTGCCTGCGAAGCGATGTCGCCGACGTAAAAACTTGAAGGGCTTTGAGGAACACGGGTATTTCTGGTTGCAAAATACGGAAATATCACGTTGAGTCTTGAAATTTTTTCCCATGGTATTTTTTTGGTCAAGCTCTAGCAAACATTCTGCCGTTCGCACGGCGCCGGCACTGTGCACGGTCTCCACCGAACAGGTAGTGAGCGCGTGGCGTGACAGCGATGTCACGCGCGCGACGACTGTTGACATGGCAACTCTAAGGGTAAACTAACAAAATGGCGTCCTCTCCGCGCGAGCTCCGTGCCGTACGACGATCGAAATCAGGATAGATTTAAAGCTGAGCAGTTTTTGATCGTTACAGTTGTAATAGCATATTGCACCTTAAAATGTTCCTTCTGTATGACGATTTTTGTATCCCGGTGTCTTTCTTCTTGGGTTTCATTGAGATATGGACGACTTGCAGCGATGTCGCGCGTGATGTTGACATTTTCGTCGTTATACTTTATGAATGAAGCCTGTTCACATAAGATTCTGATATTTATGCGCAAGGCGTAATAAAGTAAAGCCTCAAAATTTAAGGTTTTTCGTTCTATTAGTAAAAATTCCCTAAAATTATGGGCATGGGTATATGATAAATCGGTTATTACCCAATATCGCCTGTTCCTTGTGTCATATCAGCATTCGTGTCATTTGTGCTGCATCAGACACTCGACTTCCTCTCGTGTCTGACGCAGCACAAATGACACTCTTGCTGATACGACACAGGAACAGGCGATATTGGGTAATAACCTCTAACTATCCAATTATTATTAAATTCAAATATGTAAAAAAAATATGAAAAATACCGCAATTATACAGTGTCGCTCAAATTTGATCAGAATTGGTATATACCAGTATGGGTTACCAATGATCAACAATAAATGTTGTTTCTATCTGTTCGGTGGAGGAAAATTCTACGTTGATGTTTATGACAATGATTTCTGCACAGTACAACCAGAAAAACAACAAGAAATATTTAAACCAGAAAAACAGGAATGACAAAAGTAATTAAGGTATGAAACTTTAGGTACTGGAGGTCAACTTTAGCAACATGCATAGCAGAAACAAGCCCCTCTTAGTTTGAGTATAGACGGTCTTCGCCCCCTCTACTGTCTATGGTTTCATCAGGTCTGTTAATATGTAACAGTTCATAAACAATGACAGGAAATGAGTCAAGATCAGTGGAGTTGGCCTGTTTCTTACTGGCCTGCACATTTGCAGGAGTTTACTTTTTCTTACCTCATTTGCACATTTTTGACACTGATGTGTTCATTTGAACAAATTCACATCTCAACCCCTACATCTACCTGTACACCAAATACTGAGACGGTAGCTTTGGCGGTATGGGAGCCTTTGTGTGTGACGGACATACATCCGCACACACCCACAAATATACAGACATGCAAATCAGATGCAAATGAATTGATTCAGCTTATTATACGATAACCTCACATTGGTATACCAAATGTGAGCTAAAAATTAAATTTTAATATTTACTGGTGTCATATTTCAAAATCATGGCTGCAAATATACAATTTTTATATACTTTGGAAAAATATTCAGTAAGGGAGTTATCCTGAAAATTTGAACTAAATATCTTGATTCTAACACTTGAAACTTGACATTAACTCTGAGAAAAGAGTTGGTGCAAAAATAGCCTTTCCAGCCACCTTAACCCTTACAGTGCCAAGTTCATATATGTTACCATTTGATGAAGTTGGTCAAAGCAGCAGGGTCCAGGATTCCTGGTTTTTGATAAGTGGCTACTCCCCCTAATCAAGCACGGGTCAGTTTCAGGGTTACACTTGCATTATCGCTGTCCACACAAATCGGTTCAAACCGTTTAGCACCTTTGGCGTATATGAAAGAACTAGGATACTGCATATCATGGGATCAGTATTGAATATTGGGAATCAAATGTGCTACATGATTTTCGAGTGGCATTGTGCTGGCGTTGTACACCAAACACAATAAACCTAGTGTTTCGATGATATCTCATGGTGCTTTGCGAAGTATTGGTGCTAAAGTACAGTTTTCTTGAGACAGCTGACATCACATATTTCGTCACCAGAAACAACATTAACCCATATCACGACTCTGTGTATGTGTGTAATGACAGGCATGTAGACATCTCAATATAAGTACAACACAAAAAGGAAAGCCTTTTGGTTAAGAACTAAAATCATGGGAAATAATGTCAAATAATGAAGCTACCTGGGCTTTAGAAGAGTGGAGTTACATGTTAGAAAAAATTGATGAAAAACATCCAATTCAAGCAAAACTTACAAAAAATGTTATCAACAGAAAGTATGTCCATGGTGCATGAAGGATCTCAGAATATCACTTGTACTAACGCTACCAAGTTTCTCTCTGACTGTCAACATGAAGCTCTGTTACTTATCACAGAGCAAGCCAAAAAGAACAATAACAGTCATGAGTACAATTCAGTTTGTTACCTTAATTAAACAGATAATTCATCCCAAAAATGACAATTATCTGCAACAGAAAGGGTAAGGCCACAATTCGGGCAAAATCAACATATATTGTCAAGTTACAGATTCTCTCTACTGACTACAGTAAGCCCATTTACCTTTTGGATTGCAGTTGTTGGGGGAGTTGCCATCTGTTTTTCATTCATTTGTGCCTGGGTTATATTCATACCTCCAGGAAGGGGAGACTTTGTTCTGCAAAAGAAATTATAAGTATACAATGCACTCAATATGTTTCCATGGAACGCAATAACACAGCAATGTATAGAACAGCTTAATATTTGTACCACTTCATGTTTTCACCATGCAAAGGTTTTGCATAATTATCCCTAAGAAATTTGCATAATTATTCCTAACAAAAGGTGACAATCAATGAAGAACTGTCTTTTTGGCCCCCCCCCCCCCCGATGGTTAAAAGTTATTCATGACAACAATTTGCGATATTCTTGTGTGAAGATCTAAAATCTGCAAAAGTAAAATGCAACAAAATTTAAGAATAGACAACTGTCTGTAACCATTACTGTCTATGCTGTAACACAGTAAATTCAGATGTTTGGGGATAATTATAATATGAATTTATGTATACACATAAGACAACTTGACTTGGGAGTTCCTCAGCTCCATTTTTGAGAAACTGTTGCAAAAGTTCTTTATTGCTTACCTTGCCGCTTCTCTGGCAAGGTATTTCTCCTTCTGTACCTCCAGCTGTTTCTTTATCAACGCCTGTTGGTATATGCTTTGTGTATGCGCCACCAGCTCTTGTGGTGAGGGTACGCGTGGTATGACTGACCCTCTGCTTTGCGGGGTGTTAGGAGGAGCTTGAGGTGCTAATGGGGACTGTGCCAGAGGTGATGGAGGGGGTACTGGAATCGATCCAATAGGAAGAGGAGAAGTTGCTCTTCCTGCTGACACTGGTAAACCTGATTTTAAAAGGAGCAGAGACGTATGATAAGATGACAGTTTTTCTGATTATGAAACAAATGATTAATTAGCACCTGTTTTTTTCTACCAGCAGACAGCAACTGCAGCAATACAAACCGTGCATTTTTAAAATTTTTAACGTAACATAATTGGAACACGACAGTATTTAGGTCAAAGTGGAACAATACAAATCTCAACTGTCACTGCTTCTATCATTTTCATACATAGAAATTGTTTTAATTTACTTTCTTTATTGGTAATATCATACTCAAGACAATATTATAAGAGCATGACCAAAATTTTTCCTGCACCATTTTGACTTCAAGTAGGGCTTAGTTTACGTGGAAGATTGATATCTTGGTTCTGCAGTCCACTCATGCTGGTGTTTTCTGTAGTAGTGAAATTACAAATTATGGTTTTACCAACAGCTTTGAAGACTCTGCCTGCCTTCTCTTCAGATAAAGTGTGAGAAAGCTTTTCCAGGGTCTATACACTCAAGATGACGTAATATTCAAGGACTTTTAAGGATTTTTCAACGATTTTCAAGGACCTTTCAAGGGTCAAAATACCATTAGAATATATCATTTTTACAATTTCACAACTGATCATCTTGTCATTTTTTTTAAATTGTTGATAAATTATCAATTTTAAAGGCCTTTCCAGGACTGAATTTCATTTTCAAGGACTTTTCCAGGACTTTCCGGGAGAGTACAGACTGTATTCCTTGTAAAGCAATGATCTGTAAAGCAATGATCCCACAATCATTTTTTCCAACTTGCCTGAGAATGCCTTTGACAATGACCTATCCTGCTTACCAGCCCTCAAGACACAAATATATCTACAGTACCCTTGGATTACAAAACCCATAATTACTGGAGGTAAGAAAACGCAAATAATACGACTTGAAGGTACTCACTGAGTGGGGAAGGTGATGGCCCCCTTGGGGTAGATTGTGGCTGCATCAAGACCTGCTGAAGGAACTCCTGCGGTGACTGTGGCCTCTGGACAGCAGCTACTTGTTGCTGTTGCTTCAACAGTGCTCCCAGTAATTCCTGGCTTGGTGATACAGACCTTCGAAAGAACAGAAGGAAAAAAGGGAAACGTTTCCTTGTTCTGGTTAGAATTGGTAATCAATCCCACTACGATCAAGATTATAATTGCATGGATCTTGGCAAAAGACTAGATTACCGATGAAACATACACAGAGAATCAGACAGAATTAATGTTAAACACATATTTCAGATTTTCAAATCTTACAACTCTTTTCTGTTCTTAATACTTAGAATTCAATAGCAGTAAATCTTAGCCTTTTACTTTTCCAATCCATAAATTTGCATAGTGACTTCGAACTTTACATTTTTTATTACGGTTTCTTCAAATATGCAAGCATACATGTATAAGGCAATAAGAAAAGCTATAGCTTGAGAAAGATTTTCAAAAAATTCAATAATTCAGCATTGTACTTTACCCCTCTACAGAGATTGTGGATTAAAGTCTGTGTAATTCTATTCTTGAGTTACAGACCACTACTGTCACTACACAAACACTGAGTAGATTATATCGATAGCTGGTGATCTTACCTTTGAGCCATGGTCTTTAACATTTGTTGTTGCTGTTGTGGAGTGGGTTTCATCTGGTTCACAGCCAAGAAATTAGGAGACACAGGTCTCCCTGCTGACAGCTGATTATTCTTAACCAGCTCCTGCAAAAGTTCTTTCTGCCCGGCAAACGTCGGAGTGAGCCTGCCCATCTGGGGCATGGGTATATGAAGTGGCGGTGGGGACAGTTTCTGTTGTGGCATTTTGGGCTCCGGTCTCTGAAGGGTCACCACTCCAGTGTCCTGTGTTGGCGGTGTTGGTCCTGATGGTGGCCTTACCAACACAGCTGGTTCAGGTCCATTGTGTTTTGACCGCTCTCTTTTGCCTTGTGAGGACAGATCCAACGGAGACAGTGGACGTCCATCTGATTTCAGCTGAAAGGGGAAAATGTGCCAGTAAACAGCCTGCACACATAGCTTTTTCTGCATTACAGTTTCATAAAATTCATTCCTGTGGGTGAACTGCAGACACCAAAATCTCCTGTGGTTCATTTATGTATCTTAATATTAAGTATCTCTTAACCATGTAGTAAGGCCGTAATGAGTCATGACTTTGTCATCTACTTCTATTTTCTGGCCAATGCATTTAATAGAGCTCTTAACAAACGACATCATTGTACTCTCATTAATATGCAAAAATAAATATTTGTCAGCATTTTTAGATTACGCTTTTTGAAATTTATGTATATAAGAATGAAAACAATACCATTTAGTAGGCGATTGCTAGTGTAACAATTCATACTGAAAGACATATTAACTGCTCAGACAACACGTTGCAATAACAGCCATGCATACAACGCTGACAAAATTTGTCCACGCTTCAAGTTGCAGTGTCCCATGTCCTACGCATGCAGCTGTATTTTGTGACAAACCTGTGAGCAGTGCTAATGCAAAGCTTTGCATGATTTCATGCCATATGATTACAAATTTGCACCGATTATGACTAAAGTGTTTTCAAGCCACAGTATTTGTTGTCATTCTTGATTCAATTTCGCATGTCATCTGTTTGAAAGGGTACCGTCAGTTGATAATGTGTCACAATATAGAACTGCTTGTACGCTTCTTTTCCTGATGAAGAGTTTTACTCCATTGACAGTGAAAAAATTACGCTTGATAGAAGAGGTGCGACTATCATCTCAATTTGTATCTGTAGAGATCCTGACAGAACAATGTTTTGTGAAGTTTCAATCAAACAGAATGTGCAGATAATGTATTCCTCGGAAAATTAAACTTTTGTTTTCAAGTTGTTTTAGACAAATTTGTTGATGATTTTGACAAGCTAGTGAATAAAATACATGACTAGATGGGTTAAAATACCTTTGAATACTTAATTCGCACAGTACAAAGATGAATAATTTTAAGTTACTATGCTGTACTCACTTCAGCTTTGTAAACTTGCCCACCCATCCACTCGAAAGAATCCCTTTCTAAGATGGTCAATTTCAATAGAAGACGTCTGAGAACATATATTTCTGATGATAAGCTGACCGCACGACGAAGATATTATTATCTAGACAGCATTCATGGAGGCTTTGGAAATAATTATCTTACACAACTACTCAAGCACTCTGATTCGCAGATACAGAGCTACTTACAAGTGTGAAGAAGAATCAGAAATGTTGATCTATTGTTGGATTGACCACATGGTTGTCAAAAATGGTTTAGGTATTTTCACATAACAGAAAGCACTCATTATTTCCTCTGTTCATCCCATGATTTATTCGCAGCGTCACACTTAAATTTGTTTGAAACCTGAGTTGGCAGCTTAAAATTGTCATTGTACGCTCTGAATTTTTTCTCCAACCCCTCTGCAGAAGTGGTACAGCTCAACTGGAAAAATATCATTAAGTGACAAGGCAACCATCACCCCTTTGACAACCAACACTGTATGAATAGGTCAAGAGGCACACATGGCCTATTGGCAACAATTTCACTGCTGATTACAGATTGTTCTGCTAGAAACAGTCACAATCATGATTATAAAGTGATTATTATGTGAAGTTTAGTTGATGAAATAAAGTTATGAAAATACAGACACATCATTCTCATAAAACCTAACATCAACTAAACTTCATGTAATAACACTACAAACTGGTAATACTATTGCATCACAATTTTTGCATTCAATGAGCATCTGGTAAGATAGTCTGATTTCTGCAGGTAGTACGTGCATCGAAATGAAAACACAAAATTCTGCTCAAACCTGCCTCAAATCCAAGGCGGCTTTTAACCATTCTCATCAAAAATCAAGACTGAATATCAAGGGTCACCTAACCATTGATATACCGATCTTTAAAATTCAGAATGGCCCTCATGCTTGTGTTAACTCTATGGAAAAAAATTTTTGATTTTCAAAAATTTAAGACATTGAATTGTGGCCTAAAGAGTGTAAGTGTATCTTCGAGCTTTTATGACTTTGTTAGTCAATCTAGGAATTTCTTCAAATTTCCTTGCATTATCGTTTATTAATACTTGTAATGTGTTAATGTTTTTGAGTCAAAGAATACACTCCGTGATATGTCAAATTGGCACTGCTTAAGACCTTGATATTGTCAATTTTGAAGACACTGCTCTGTAAAGTTTACACTGTCTTGTATGGAATACAAGATGAGTTATACTTACAACTGTCTTTGATACAACAGGTAGACTTCCAGATGCTTTCATGTCGAAAACAAGTCTATCAAATGCTGACATTCCACCTTCCACGTCTCCATTCTCTTGTTGTTTCTCAAACTTCTGGTTCACGGGTGGTGGTGTCGGATGCTGTATGTGTGTTACAACCACTGGTTGCACAGGCTTCTTGTTCTTGTTATTGTTTCCTATAACAAGTTCTTTCAGTTCTGCTTCCAACTCAGCCACACTCTTAGCCTTCCTGGCAATGACTGTAAATGGATGGGAAACAACAGGGGAAAACCTGTTTTTAGATGCTTTCACTAGTTACTTGGCTAGCAGAGCATCCATTACCAACTGCAATGGTTTATTTCCTTTTAGATACATGCATTCACTACATATTTCATGCCCTGCATTCAAGCCTAGGCATCAAACAATTTCTGTGTAGGTTTCTGCTATACCATGATTAGTTGTCAAAGTCAAATTGAGACTGAATATTTTAGTGATAAAACTTCTATTACACAAGAGATACACTGGTAAAGTTTGGGATAAACCTTGATCCTGGCAGATTTATTCTGGCAGCTCTAATCACCAATGTATCCAAGCCAAACTTGCCTTGGTTGCAGTATTGTTCATCAGAAATGACAACAGATCTTTGTGCACCTTGGTTATTGTTGATAGCACTGTAGATCTATCCTTTGAAATCTTGGTCATTATCATCGTAATTTTCTACCAAATTGTGCATCACAACTCAGAAGCACAGAAAAACTCACCTTGGTTATCACATGACTTCTTATCAGTAGTGCACTTTGTTAACCGTAGTAATGTACTTTGTTTATAAAATCAACTTGGCCATTATTAAGCGTTAAACTGAATTTGGCCGAAGACTTCCCATAGCCACTGTTTTAAGCAACTTCGTCTTACATATAATACTTACCTTACATGTACCTCACTAATATGTGGTCTATTACACTCTAATATGTTAATTATTCTGGTTATTTTACCAGTACTTGTCACTTTCACTAGGTGACAGACGTACCTTGGTCATTGAACTGAGCGTTTTGTTCTTCACTACAGCCAGCATTGGCATACGGGTTGATGTTAGCCTTGTGCAACATGTGCAGGAAAGCCTCTTGTCCTTCGGGCGGTGCAATAGGCTGGAAAACAGGTGCTTCTGGAGTAGGTGATGGAATTGGATTACTTCTGTTGGAAAATTCTGTTGATAATGGAGAGAAAATGCCTTTACTTCAGTAGAAAGATACTGGCTAAAAGATGTTATTGTCTCACTTTAAAGGATGCATAATGAACAGTTTTTGAATTTATTTTTCAGGCAATATTATCACATAGTTGCAATAGAATCCCTTCAAGTAGGTTGACTGAGTTATGATCACAGGCAAAGTATACATCTCATAATGCTCAGGTCCCTCAATATGATTTTGCCACTTAAGTGAGTCATAAAAGTCTCGGGGGGGGGGGGGGGGGGGGGGGGGGGGGGGGGGGGGGGGGGGGGGGTGTCAGCCATAATTTCAATATGGCGGCAGATTTCTTCAGTGAAACACATAAGATTACAGAAGCAAATGTAAAGTTTTAGGTCATACAAGAATTTAATGCCAGAAATGTCTAAAAGTGAAAAGATGGATGAGTTTAGCTAGTTTCACGAACAAACAGAAATTGTTGCCATGACAGCAATTACATTTGTGTTAAAAGTATTTATGAGATTGCTATCTCAAACTCTTGCTTTGTTGAGAAGTTGACTTTTTACCCATAATGCATTTTGATATATAGTTTGACCCCCTAGCAGAAGACAAAAGCTATTTAAGGTATTGAGAATTGAAGCACAATCAGGAGCCTCAAAATAATGCCTTTGATAGAGTATAGGGATTCTACGGTCGACAACAAACCTATCTCAATTGTAACACTTATGTGTCAGGTGCATCACTTATCTAAAATAAGAAAACATTCAAGCAAAGGCAACCTGAAGTTAGTGCTACAGCATTTACTGATGAGTCTTTTATCTTTCTGAATAGCATCACAAGGCACCATTCCTGACCCAAAGGTTGAGAGACTCACCATGCAAAGACTCCAGCTCTTCATGTGGAGTAGATCTTCTGCTGCCACCACTATGGCTGCTACTACGACTGCGATTACCACCGGATGAAAACCACTGGCTGAATCTGCTGGTCTGTGATACCTCTACAGGGGAATCCACAATCTGGCAATGATGAGAATAGGTAGTTCTTTTTTGAGTCAATACGCTTGATCAAAATCTCCGTAAACAGAATTTTGAAATTGTGTTTCTCTGTGATGAATCATGCACCACGCTTGTTTAACCCTTTCATCATTATGGTTTGGTCCAAACTCATTGTTATGAATGGTGAATGTGGAGCTGTTTACGTGGCATTGGGGCAAACAGGTTGCAATTCTTTCACAACACTGGTTTCAAATTTTGTACAAATCTATTGTTTCCTGAGGTATACATGTCACAATCACCTCATAATTGTTTTCTGCATTTACTTTTGATGAGAACTTCCGTTCTGTCCTGAACCAGTTTCAACCAAAGGCTATGTCACAATTTACCGAAAAAAATGCGTGACATTGCCTTTGCTAGATTTCACTGTTTGCTGAACAAAGCAGAAAGCATAGCTACAGCCTGGTGTCATTGTTCCTAATATATTCTTCCCTGCAACCAACTATTTATTTGTACTGGTGTAGAAGAGAAGGCAGTTATTCAACAAAATGTTAAAATGTGTACTTCAAGGTGTTGGCACTGTGATTAGTCTGTTCCGGTACCCACTCCTTTCGATACAGAAGATACATACCTCTGGTAGACCCGGTATGGTTTCACCAAAACTGAAAAACTGGTTGATATCAAAGTTTTGATCCTCTGTTGTGGCTGAACTTGTGTCATGGTCATGAGATGCCTCTGTTGAAGTTGAATGATGAGTTTCGTAACTGCCATTTCGGTTTTTGACACTTATTACTGAAACGAATAAAACATGAGTATACACTAAGAACCAGATATGAACTGAAAATGCTCACGTGTTTCATTATATATTGCAGTTGTGTAAAATTGAACCTTTGCCACATGTTTACAACTTCATTGAAAGTATTATGATCAACATAATGAACAATAATCACTGCCGATTAGGTCATGAAGTATACAAATATGTAATAAGCTGAAATAAAAATATTAAAGTTCTTTGACTGCTGTCATTGTATCTCCACTTTATATAGCAAGTGTAATTACCATTGGCCAAGTCCTTCAAGCCATATATGCCGAGCTGTGAAAGCTCATTAGACATGCAAATTATAAATTAGCTGACATGAAAATGTGAAATGACTTTTGATATTGTTTTAACCCGTTATAATCATCAATGTACATAGCATGTTTTGCCAACTTTGATCAAGTAAATCTCGGTATATATCCCTAATAAGCAAAGTTCATTAAATATGTAAATTAGGAATTGGCTTAGTAAAAATGCTTAATGATTTTCAATAATGTTGTATGATGGTATATGCAATAAAAGTAGCAAGTTTTGTCAACTTTGGTCAAGTCGATTCAGATATATATCCCTAATTAGGAAAGTTCATTAAATATGCAAATTAGGAATTGGCTGAAGAGAAAATGCTTAATGACTGTCTTTAATGTACATAGCAAGTTTCATCAAGTCAATGCAGATAAATATCTCAAATTATGAAAATTCATTTAATATGCAAATTAGGAATTGGCTGAAGTAAAAATATGTCTTTTGACTTTCAATAATGTTATATCACAGTATCTTTGATGTATACAGCAAGTTTCAACAACTACAATCAATTTAATTCAGATATATATCCCTAATTGGGAAAGTTTATTAAATATGCAAATTTGGAATTGGCTGAAGGAAAAAATGCTTAATGACTTTCAAAAAAGTTGTATCATAGTAGCTTCAATACATGTAGAAAGATTCATCAACTTTGGTCCCGTCTATTCAAATATATATCCCTAATTAGCAAGGTTCATTAAATATGTAAATTAGGAATTGGCCGAAGTAAAATTGTCTTTTGACTTTCAATAATGTTATATCACAGTATCTTTGATGTATACAGCAAGTTTCAACCACTACAATCAAGTTAATTCAGATATATATCCCTAATTAGGAAAATTCATTAAATATGCAAATTCTGAATTGGCTGAAGTAAAACTGTGAAATGACTTTCAATAATGTTGTATCATAGTGTCTTTAATGTATATAGCAAGTTTCATAAATTTTGGTCCAGTCAATTCAGATATACATCCCTAATTAGCAAAGTTCATCAAATATGTAAATAGGAATTAGCTGAAGTAAAAATGCTTTATGATTTTCAATAATGTTGTATTATAATATCTCCAATACATGTAGCAAGTTTTGTCAACTTTGGTCAAGTCAATCAGATATATATCCCTAATTAGGAAAGTTCATTAAATATGCAAATTAGGAATTGTCTGAAGAGAAAATGCTAAATGACTTTCAATAATATTGTATCATAGTATCTTCAATACATGTAGCAAGTTTGGTCAATTTTGATCGTGTCAAATCAGATATATATCCCTAATTAGGAAAGTTCATTAAATATGCAAATTAGCAACTATCTTTCACGTCACCCCTTAATGGTTCCCACTGCTGATATATCTTGGTGTGATCAACATTTGTAGCAAATCTCATCAAATTGTGTGCAGTTGTTTTAATGTATATCTGTTTTCTCTAAAATCATTAATTATGCAAATTAACAAAAAGTATGCAAGCCACGCCCACCAAAACCTTTTCAGTTCTAGCCATTTGAATTCTGAAGATGTCTACCAAATTTGACTGAAATACGTTCAGCCATTTTTGAGATAATGGGGATACAGACACACGGACACACACACAGACACACAGACACACAGACATGGCTAAACCATATGCTCACGTGTGTGAACACGTGAGCAAAAAAAAGGTGGTACATGGAAAGTATTAATACACTAGCTGCAGGTCTTTCAGCCAGTCTCTTCCTTTAAACCCTGGCTCGAAAGGCCCAGGATCGGGATTATCTGAGGTATTAAGAAGATTTAGGTGTTTCTGTCTTTTGTCTTCTTTTGAAATTACAATCATTGTGTAAATATTTAAATATTTTGCTAGATTTTTGGATTAAGTCCAGGGGGGGGCGAGGGTAAAAGCTTAAAGGCAGGGGGAGCCTATAAATACCCCCTATCTCCCTGGGCATTCATAATCCAACATGAGTGGCACATGGTAACAACGTCAACGAATGCTCCCGAAAATCTGGACCTTTCAACAACCATGGTGTAAATTAAAGAATTGTTCCAACATATTACGTTTTGTGAATACTTGTGGCATCACCTTGTTGGCGAAATTCTCTCATTTTTTCCATTTTAAGTTGATTTTTGATGCCAAAACTGCTTCGATGCTGTATTCGAAGCGTCCAACAAACAATAGATGAAAGCATTCAAACAGCTGCCAATCACGAGGGGACGCGCAAAGGTGCAAAACGATCAAACATTTGTTGTGTACATCGGATCGATTACGATGTCAACAATGAATAACGATTCTTACACTGAGCAAAATACTTGACCAACGGTTACTGAACACGGGCCTCAGATGAGTTCAGACACAAACGGACTATTTCATGGTTTCAAGCAGATTGCCTCTCCCTGTTTGTTTGTCGGTCTGTGTACCTCTAGGCCTATGAATGGGTGATGTGTATGTTGACCTGCAGTGCGATATTTTACGATAGATCTCTTTTGGAAGTATGTTGTCGCCTAGCCCTGCGTACAATGCCGTGTGTTCCCGGCGTTATACGGCCTCCGTAATTAATTGCCACGGACAAAACCGGCAACAAAACCGGCAACATGCGGATCCAATTTGGACGGAGCACGAAAAACTACTTTTCTAACTGTTTTCGCCGAAATCAACTCGATTCCGATCTATGCAGCCTATCCAAATCACTCCACCGCTCACAGACTGCGAAAAAATGCTCTCGTGACGTCAAAACCGTTGTTTGCTGGCGATGCACGCCGGCCATTGGATACGTTCATACGACGATTATACAGGTGCCAATGAGCTGCATTATTTTCTGTCGGGTCGGGGCGATGAAACTAAATCGCGATTGATTCATCTCTGTCAGATTTAACCAAAAAGAGACACTTGACATAGATTATAGCATCAAATGTTGACCGTTCAGACTGAAACATGATCAAAGGTTTGAAGATCGCCGTGATGTCGTTCATCTCTATACGTTTTTCTGAGCTTGTTTTTTACTAAATTGCTCTAATATTATCTGACGTTTTTTTGAAATCTTAATCAACTTTTCTTTCCCAACCAGGACACAACATTACCTTTTTACTTTCATAGTAACTTAGGATTCATTTAATTCGCAGATTAATAGACTCTATGTTCTTCCTCGATTGTCTGTGACTGATTTTGCTATCCCGATACCGATATTGCGTTCGCACTCAGGTGTCTTGAAACTTACGTCATTCATTGAAATAGTTTTCGGACAAAATCAAGAAATTCGACAACTACTAACGAATGTTCGGCAAAATTTACAGAGATAAGCAATAATAATTATGGTCATTTTACCGTCTTTAGCTAAGCGGACTCGCTTGGCGGAAGCAGTATATAACGTTCTGAGTTCCCATTTTTACCCTACCGTGCGAGTGTAGTATTCGAACGAGTGAGATCATAATCTTACGCTGTTCCAAGTGGCCTGGAGATTTTTTATAATATACAATAAATTGACCTTATCAAAATTGCTCTGTTTTACAATGCTTGGATATTGATATTTTTCTATACTTTTTTACTTTTGATTTGAAGTCTTTTGATTCTCCATTGGCGGCAGCACATGTACGGTCACAATCGTCATGTGATGACGAGTGTGCTTGTAAAGTTGTCGGGAAGTTGTCGGGAAGTTTGTATTTAGAGGCTGCAGTTCGGGATTTTTCAAGATGAACAACACATTATACATTTACTACATCTTTGAAACGGGGATTACGGTAATCTTTCATGTGATGAAAATTTTTTGAACGTCTTTGCAACGTGTTCCCACGATAGGTGTCAACTGATTCTTTGTTTGTAAAAATCGTCAGAAATGGTCCAGTGACCGTGTTAAAATAGACACAGATGTAAAACCATTGCGATGAAAATAGTAAAAAATTCACATTGCAATATTTGCTGTAGTATTTCTCAACAGGAATAATCATTTTTTACACGTTTTGTATAAGAACAGCAAGCAGGTGTTCGGCGGTCAATTGCTTCTATCATAATGACCTTGATCGCAGCTATTTGGCGAGAAGACAGCGGGTATTTATAATCTCGCAAAATTATTGATATCATGTCTTTGTATTGAAAATTTTCGATCGGAGGCAGCTCAAATCAACAGCCGTGCTATATTGGGAAGTGTTCTCACTGGACACCGAACTACCTGCTATCAATAGTACGTTATGTACCATCGGCGGTAACACATTGGTCGTAATCTTGTCTAATTCTACCCCGCCTTTTGTACCGTCCAGAAATTTCAAAACTAGATTCTTTTACCCTGACATATAATACAGCGACCTTGCACAGTGATCATTCCACTGTTTCTGTTGGGATTTGTTGGTTTTATAATTTGTTCCGTGGCCCCGGTAAGATTTTTTCAATACGATACACAGTTTGAATTTTTTTCAAGGTAAATTTAGTATATTCCCAGTTTGTGGGATAAAGTTGTCTGGAGTGAAAGTTTGAGTTGACGCTGATAGAGTCGACGTCGAGCCCGGCACAGTTGACTGAGATCCGGTCGAGTTTGGGGTTGTTTAGTCCAGAAACTGCGCAGAGTTCTGTATGATCACCGTTCGGCATTTGGGTGATTTTTTTGGTCAAAGTAATTTAGTAACAATATACGCCAGATTCCTTGTGTTGTTTTTGTCACTGTCATACGCGTATACGGACGGCTTTAGATTAAAAATTGTAAAAATATCCAGTCCTCGTAAATGCGTGCAAAGTTTATTTAGTGACTGTTTACGCAGCAGTCGTAAATACGACTAGGATTTACCACCACGTAACAACTGTAAACACCGCATCAACAGTTCAAACGAAAATTTTGTGCTGAATCGAGGGAGATAACAATTGCGGTAGGAAAGGTCAGTCCACCATCCGTCAAAGTTGTTGATCCGAAAAATCTTCACTGTTCACAAACTACATGAGTGGCTGTTATAGTTGTACACGTAGTTCCATGGGCTTTCCACTGTTCCTTGTTACGAGCTATGTTCAAAGTGCGTCAAGCTACGAATATTTTCATGTATGGAGTTACTGACATCGGTGAAGTACCGGATACATTTTGTTCAAAACCCCTGTCTGTTTGTTCCTCGTGTTGTTTTTTGTGTCCCTAACGTTGACTGGCTCTATGTGCGTACAAACATAGCAGTCGGGATTAAGATTTCCTGGATAAATAGATACACTCATAGTTTATTCCGCCTCTGACGCAAAGATATACACTGTTTTACATGTGCCACTCCTAGGCCCTGGGATCGATTTCCATACCTTTAATAAGAAACTTTTGACAATATTTTTTTTAGTATTTTGCACCACGGACGCCAGAATCACTTACATTTTATTGTATTTACATAAAACACATTAAAATATTCAACATTTGGCTTGCAAAATTGGTGCAATTATGTATCAGGGACTGTTATTTTGACACTCAATCTGGAGGACAAGTTATTTTTCAATATAAACAACGCACAGATAACAGATACACCGCTTTGTTGACTAGCTAACTGTAGAGTATTTCCACATGTTGTGGGGATTATATAGACTGCAATTGATAAAAGAAGAAATACTGTTGGCAAAAAGATGCTAAGTTACAATTACGTGACCTTCAACACTTTAAGTAGAGACTCCAGTTTGTAGATCAATTTTAGTGAATTTTTCATTTCAAATTTTAAAATTTGGTCTTTCTATTGTCAATGAGTGCAGGCCACATTTGACGGAGAAATGCCTGAAACACTCATAACAATGCAAATGTGTCTTATAATTTTCCTTTTGTCAGAACAGACCAGGATCACAAGCCAATAGCCACAGGATATGGACAAACAAACAGAACAGGCAACAGACAACAGGTCAATAAAAGGAAATCCTGACAAAATTTATGATTAACAGAAATCAGATTATTTTGACAGACAGGAAACATATTTGCCACGATGACATGCAGGATTAACAACCTTGAATAATCAATGAGAAGATGACAACAGTCTGTTTTCCTACATACGGAAGGTGAACCACCTCTCGTGACTGATTGTGACCTTTTTGCAAACGAATTATGAAACTTGAAACAGCAACTATGGACTGTAAAAATATTGAGTAGAATACTAACAGATTATGCACAGTGTGTCATATTAATGGTACTAGAATAATGACAAATAACAACATACTGTATTTTTAAATGTCAGGATTAACTGGCTTGTTACGCTGTGACAGAAGCCTGATACTTCATTCATTCGGCCCTTCCCAAATAGAACAAAGTGTGTTCCTATTTAGTTGCTCAGAATGCATGCTAGTAAATGTGTGTACAAGACCATAACCCTAAAAACAGACTTTTTTTAGGGTCTATGACAAGACTAATACTGGTTTACCGTACCCTGCGTATTGGCCTAATAGTGGTAAATTTCGATGAAACCCTTGAGCTCTTCACAGTCTGGCACTAGATACACACACAGCTAGGGAACAATTAACCTTTTGGTGGTTTAGCCTAATTTTGACAAATCTGAATTAGATAGACATCCACAGTGTTTTCTCCAGCTTTCTCTAACAAGGGATGAATGCTCCCCTGTTGCCTTCTGCTTGAAATTTTGGGGGATTTGGTACATATTGAGGGGGAACATAATCAATTATGCAAATTTAAGCTACGCAAATTAAGATTTTTCAAGGTATTAGTAAATTAAGGTTATTGTGTGGATCAAATATCAAATTATTGACAGCCTACAGTTTCTGCCTTTTTTCCATCTAGTTAATGTTTAATACATTTGAAGCCTACACACATTATTCACCCTTCATTCAATTCATGTGAGTTCACATACAGTTTTGTAATCTGGAGTGGGTTTCATAAATCAACAATGTGATGTTACATCATAGACAGCAATCATGGTGTAGATTGCTACAATTGATACTCTGTGTATATCAATTTCTCAAGATCTCATTATGTCTATTGTAAGGGGGATTTTATTTAAACAGGGGAGGATCCGTACAACCATGCATTCTAGAGAAAGCACTGCATCCAAAAGTAGCCAAAGACCAAATAGCCACAAATCTGAGAGCAGCTTCTAAAATTTTTGAATTCAACATAAAAATATCCTAAAATATAATATTGCTGTTTTCCTTACAATTGCAGTAGATCTGAAAACGATTTTCTACGAAACCATAAACAAGAGTTTCACAGAAACTGGAATGACTCTTTCTGAGAAGCTGAAATAAACATCTTATTACCAAAAATGAACATAAAAGAAAATTAACCACAAACAGAAATACATGTTACTAAATGACACTTCCCGAAAAGATCATTTTCACCATTTATAGATGATTTACACATATTTAAAATGGCATTTTCCTTTTACCAAATATCTCATCGAAACCAATGACATATGTACACATCAAACACCATGGTTACAAGTGTTTTTCTTGTGATTGCGCAAATCTCCACCTATTTCAACAAAGCCCTCCTTTAAAATAAACACAAACGTGCAACATGTCCCCCCTATACAATGAAATTTGAGATTATGATTTATACAGAGTATTTATAGTAGCATTCTGCACCATAAGTTCTGTCTATGCTGTAAACATCACATAGTTGATTTTACCCACTATCTGTAGCCACAGTAAAGTGATGCAAGCTTCCTATCTGCTTAAACAGGAACTTCCCCTATAAAAGTCGGATTATCGTAAATCTATGCAATGTAAAAAGCCTCGCTACTGATGAGATATGCTGTGTTTGGTCCCATAATCCCATAATTTTGCCATGTTTCAGGCATTCATTGTCATTGAATCTTGCATATGATGTCTTTGAATAAATAGCAACTACGGTAAACCCGAGTCGAAAATAAACAAAAAGAAATGTTCCTTTTTTTGTCGGAGAATGCATATTTCAAAATGTTTTCTATGTTTGACCCCTGTTGAATATGTCACGAAAGTGTCCATCATGATTGTCAAATTTATCATACAGTCAAAGTGATGTTATGAGAATTCAAAACCTCCCGCCCAGTGTATGCTTAAGGCTGCGTCATCAGTAATCCAACTATTTTGCACCCACGATCCTGTAACTTAACTTCCTGTTTACGGATGTGATAAAAAGCTAAAGACTATCAACTAGAGTTTACCTCAACAGTCCACTCTACAAAGTTGTCTTTGAACCATGTGAATGATTAGTGTAGACTTCTACAATTCTCTCCTTTGCATCTATAATTTATTGAAAATTTACTGGATTGATAAAAGAAAGATACAGGAGTGTCTTGTATTTGATATTTCATCAATGCTATGACCTTACAAAATCTTTATTTGCATGATTTAAATTTGTATAATTTATCATAGTCCCAGAGGACAACATTCCCCCCCTCTCAGAGAAACCTAGAGAAAACACTGGGTGATACTAGCAAGTTGGTTCTAAAGCTACTGCTGTTGAAAACACAGATGTACTGATACATACCGGTTCAGTAAGGGCAAACCGATATGATGCAACAGCATACCATGTTACATGTGTACACAGCAAATGGGAGCTGCACTTTCGCCTACCAAACTTTTTTTCATCTGGAGAAAGTGTACGCCAAATAGGACCCAAATTTTCTTGAAATGCAAAGACTATAATCCGCTACACTAACAAATATGAAGCTGCTGTAAATCAACATTCAGCTGAAAATTTGACTTGTCTAGTCAACACATATGTCTTTTTGCTTTAGTTGAAGATCTGTAACTTTCACATTTTAAAATCTCTCACAGGTTCCTATTGACCATTCCTCTGATCATGGATACTTATTTTTTTTGGCACAACATGGGCTATAAAACAGACATTCAAAACTTTAAAATTGGAGGATTAACAAGCAGTATTTTTTTTTCATACAGAGTACACCTAATTTACAAGGTTTCTAATATTTGGAGAACTTTTACCACTTTCTGGAAATTTCTATCCAATACCAGGAAGTCAACTCACGTACAGTAGAAGAATTTTTTATGTTAGACAGCACTTTGGGCATAAGAGACATGTCGTATTTCATCACAGTGTACACCATTCAAGTAGCCCCATTTTCAAAACGTAGGTACATAATAGACAGACATACACAGATACAAAACTATCATAATCACAAGCGTCATATTCTCACATGGTGTACATTCACATACTATTACATCTTTTGAAGTTGTAAGTTACCTTTGGGCAAGTTGACTTCTTTCTGAAGGTCTTCAGTTTGAAATCCATGCAATTCAATTGTTTCTGACTGACTAGATGGACCTGCTGAAAACCACTCTGGCTCCGGCTCCTTGTACTGGCGTCGAGCTGTGGACAATGAATTTACACTCTGAATATTTTGTCTTTGTTGAATCCCTACATGTAAATTTCTGTGTTAGGAAGTGCCCTGTAGTTGACAAAATTCACCAACTTGAGTTTGAAATATTTCCCTTCAAAAGCAAATGATTTGTTCATGTATCATGTGTAGTTTGTGAAATATGAAGTTGCCAACGTGCTTGTCAGAAGTACTAAGATATGATAAGCAAGAATTAACACACTGGGGTCGTGATATAATATCCTATAATTTATGTATCACATGGAGTATGTTTCTTCTTTATCATGGTGCAACTCTGATGTCAATTTCGAACTGGGCCTGTTCTGGGCGACACTGGAAAGCCTGGTAGTACAAGCTTGTTGATATTTTGCAAAGTGCCCTCATTTTCATATTACACAAACAATATTGCAGAACATACCACATGAGAATAAGGGAAATTAATCCAGTTGTTCCCATGGGATTATTTCAAACCTTGGTGAATACTTCAAGCAAGCCTGGTGTTAGCAATGGGCATTATAACAAAACTGAATTTGAACATGAATTGTAATCCACTTTTGAGCTACTTTACAAAAGAAAACTGGAGACTGGTGGATTTTTGCTTTTTTCAAAATTGTGTTCAGAACTCATAACACTTAGTCTAGCTTATCCTATAAAAGCAAATCATGGAAACTGTTCATTAGATCATGCTCTTGTGAGAAGTACGCCTGTAGGAATCAAGTATTTCCTGAAATACAACATATGTCTCACTTGTTAAGACTGAACTATATAACCTATAATCTATGAATATATGCACCTTACATAGATAGCAAAGTCACATTTAGAAATTGTGCTATTTCATTGCAAAAAACACACCTTGTGCTGAAAATTTTGGTCACTTAACATCAGTCACTTAACCCTTTGAACCCGGCTCGGACATAAATGTCCGATGACGTCATAGAGTACCAGGGGGTCAGGGTGCAAGGGTTAAGGTAAGCACAATTGCTATTTCACAGTATCTTCAAGGCAAACAGCTTATTGTATGCCTATGGGGTTAAATGTACTGGGTGTGAAGTATCGGTGTTTAATCCTTTGAGTGTTGTAATTTTTCCCACCAAAGTTTCAGTATGTCATTGTCTGAGATGTACATTGAACGATATATTGTAAGTCTTCCTGACAAGAACTTATTGCATGAAAAATGTTACCTTCACTCCTTGTTAATCTTCGGGTATCTTTTGGTCCATATCTGTCAAATCGCCCATCTTTATCATGATCAAAATCTCTTTCATATCTGTCTCTAACCTGTCTGGCTGTGCTTCTGTCATCGTAATCAAGGGATCGTGTCCTGTTTGTGAGTCTGCCACTCCCAATGCGTCTCTGTGCTTGGTTACTGCTGTTGCCATCTCCCTCCTTCTGTTCTAGAGGACTCCCAGAACGCCTGGTGAAGGCACTCTGCGCGGATACCTGGCAACCGTGACCAAAGCTGCGACGCTGAGGGCTGAGCACAATTCCATCTCTCTCTTCCTTGATTCTCTCTTTTGCATCTGTGATTTATTGAAAAACAAATGGTTTGGATTACAGATTGGGAACATTGTGGTATGCCCGTCTGAGCTTGATTCATGCTAAAAATTTAACACAATGTACTTCAAACTACTGGACAACAATTAGCAATTTTGGGGGTTTTCTATCCATGAAGCAACCACTGATTATCAATAAGAATCTTTTTGTATTACTTTCAACCCCAAACAACAGGGAAGAGTTACTTACCTGAAGGTCTCCTCCGGAACAGTTCTCTGTCTAAATCACTGGGTCGTCGTTCCAGTGTCAAGATCGGTGACGAGCCTCTGGATCTTCTCCCAGACAGATGCATATGCCATCTTTCTGGATCCCATTTACCATCAGGTCTGAAGAAAAAAATGCAGAAAATACTTAGTTATTACAAACATCTATGATTTGAAATCCTGATCTTATCACGTCAGATCACTTTGCTTCATCATCATTAAACTATTGACTTCTGAAATAAAGTTAGCTCCAGTCCAACAAGGGCAAGTCAAAAAGGCTGAAAACCCCAGGAGGAATTGAGAAACTAGGTTTGCCTTATACTGCTTTTTACATATGTTTCCAACCACAACCACAAAAGCAACACAATGCAACTAGCATATAAGGATCTGAGTTGTTAATGAAAACCTGCTTGTTCTGCTGAGTAAGATAAAGCAAACATTTTTATTAATGCAGCATTGCTAATGTTATGATATTGTCATTACACACATTGCTTCAACGGAATTCCTTCCTGATGAAAGAAATTATTCTTTCGCAAACAACTAAAC
This sequence comes from Ptychodera flava, assembly GCF_041260155.1. Taxonomy (NCBI): domain Eukaryota; kingdom Metazoa; phylum Hemichordata; class Enteropneusta; family Ptychoderidae; genus Ptychodera; species Ptychodera flava. The sequence goes on from NC_091939.1 coordinate 6,853,343, forward strand.
TGTAAAGGTTTGACTTGAAATAATACGAGAGAAGGTATCACATGATAGGGATGCAACAATTGACACTATTGTTGAAATGAAAACAACTTTGAACCTTGATTGAAACTGGGTTACCTTGGTGTTAATAGCACTGCATAAGCATCTGGTAGGCACGGATGTGTTCTGGTGCTACAATTTGGGAAGCAACTCTTTGCATTGTAATATGCAATATAGCTTGGCAAGTAAAACTAAATACCTGCCTGTCTTTACTGACGTCAGCATACCTTTCATATCAAATTACGGTATAAGCTATCCTTGCAATAATGTAAAATGGGACTTTAGTTTTATGGGTTTTTTTATCAAAAATCAAATAACCAAAACTACCGACTTTTACCTTTACGAGTTTTACCTTAAAAGTTTTCATTTCTACAACATTGGACATGGTGGGTTTAGGTTGATGCCAATAGCTTTGATTTCACGTGAATTAAATTGAAACTTTAGTGTGATTTGCTTGAGCAAGCCTTTTATGAAAAGGCATCATGGACAAATCTCAACCATGAAATGGTTTCTTTGTTAACAATAATTGTAAGAGACATCTGATGCGGTGATGTTTCTTTGTTATCAATAATTGTGAGAGACATCAGATGTAGTCTCTTGTCAATGTCACTCATGGTCCCAGGGGGCTGGCATCACCAATTACAACTTATGAACTAAATAAAGAAATATATAAATCCCGTATCCTGCAAAATTCATAGTTCACAAACAAGTTAAGTTGGTTAATCAAGTGAAGCATAATAGGTCGCATTTGTTGCATTTTACAAGAAATTGAACATTTAAAGGTCCCTGAAAAGATACCATAAACATGATTTTTCCGGGCTTAAGCTTCCATTCCATACTAAGCCAAGCGGGTGAAGATACATGTGGTTTTGGCTCAAAACTGCTTTTTACTGACTTGGCAGATGGGGAAGTGATAGAGTCTGGCACAAGAAGGGTTAAATTGAAAATTTTTGACACTGACAGTGACATTTGAGCAAAGTAAATTGGACAACTGGCACAAAAATCAGATTGAATGAAAACAATAAAGCAGTTATCAACCTACAGAGAAGGACAGATCATGAATCTATAACACAATAATGAAGGCAGTAATAAAAGGGCTTACCCGTCAAAGTCTTGAGAAAGACATGGCGGTCTTACACTGGCTGCAGGACTGTTTGATAGACCTAATAACTCATCCTGAAAGATCAAAAAGGAAATGCACAACATAATTAACAATACAAATACCAGTATGTGTGGCTTGTTGTGTGCACCTCATGTCATGATCCTTGAATAGATAGGATTTTCAACATTTTTCAAGCAAAGATATACCTGTAATTGTTGAAGGACAGTTGTTTGGAGGATACTGCGACATTGGCACTATAGGCATTATCGGATAATATTATCTAAGTTATCTAAGTTAGAGTCTTATATTAGACTAGTGGGGAAGAGGCAGATGCCCGACATGCTGTTTTATCGGATAATATCCGATAAAATCGATATATCGTCTATAATCCAGCTAAGTTAGAGTCTAATATTAGACGAGTTGGGAAGAGGCAGATGCCCGACATGCAGTTTTATCGGATAATATCCCATAAAATCGATAATATCATCTAAAATCTAAGTTAGAGTCTAATATTAAACTAGTGGGGAGGGGGCAGATGCCCGACATGCTGTTTTATCGGACGATATCCGATAAAATCGATAATATCGTATATAATCTAAATTAGAGTCGAATATAAGACGAAGTTGGGGAGAGGCAGATGCCCTGACATGCTGTTTTATCAGATAATACCAATAAAATTGATATTATCGTCTAATATCTAAGTAAGAGTCTAATATTAGACAATTAGGGAAGAGGCAGATGCCCGACATGCTGTTTTATTGGATAATATCCGATAAAATTGTCTAAAATCTAAGTTAGAGTCTAAAACTAGTATTAGACTAGTGGGGAAGGGGCAGATGCCCGACGTGCTGTTTTATCGGATAATATCCGATAAAATCGATAATATCGTCTAAAATCTAAGTTAGAGTCTAATATTAGAAGCAGATGGGTGGAAAATGCTAAAAATGCTGTTTTATCTGATAAAATTGATAATATTATCCCTATTAGATCACTTTGGTCTCATGTTCATGGGACTCTCTAACTTAGAAATTTTAGACGATATTATCCGATAATAAAGAAAAAGCCTATGTCGCGCCTTCATGGTTGTTTGAACAGGTGTCATGCTATTGAAAGCTAACTGGAAAAATTCCCAGATTATCAACATTTCCAAAACTTCCTGGCTGTGTGACCTGTGACACTTCATTAGCAGTCTCAACAGTAACCTACTTTTTTATACGATGCAAATTTATCCTGTTGATATTATAATTCAAACTTTCAATTATTTAAACCACCTTAATCTTTTTCCTGTCAGTTTACATTTCAGGGCAAATAATAGAGAGGGAAAAATTGTACAATATTCTTACATATATGATGAGCATAAAATTTTCATGCTCAGTCAATCATCTCAACAAATGCAAGCATTTTTTTTCATTCTGACCTGTCTGTTTTTTATTCCAGAATTTAACTAAATTTTATGGAGTCTCGTTTGATAAGGTCAAGATATGCAAATCACAAGAGCAATCAGTCCGTTACACAAAACACCTTTGAAAGATTATCTCCCACATTATTTATTTATCACTGCAGTGTGGTGCACATCTTATGGAAAAGGGTAATGCCTGTAATGTTATAAGGAGGCCTACACAAATTTAAGAGCAAATTCATACATGTATAACCATATAAAATTATATACTTTTTTGTTTTGCGATGTATTTCTGTCTTTATGATACGAAGGGGATGGAGACAAGTTCTTCAGAAACTGCAATACCTTTCTTTTTCACTAAAACACAATGTCAGGATTGCAAAACCCTTTGAAGTCACTGTTATTATTGTACAGACAGAAGTTCACAAGATTCTCATAATTTGAGATTTTCATATTACTTAAATTAATTGTATTTTCACTGTTCAGTGCAACTTGTGTGAGATGTATGATCTGTATACGTATATCAAAATTTGGGATCCTACGACATCACATGGTACTAGTCTTCACAATTTTGCAGATTGATATATGAAATCTTGAACAGAGCAAGCTACTTGTATTTATTAAAGTGAAGGGTTGGGGGATAGAGTTGTACATGTATTCACAAAGTGTAAAAGATTTCCATACAGAGAAATATGCAACTTAAATTCGGGAAGTGAAAAGGTTGACGGTGATATTTGCTAAGATCTCCTTCCTTGTTAGCCTCTGATTTCTACACATCAAAATGCATATTTACATTTTCACAGTATCACACATCCCACTTTGACCAAGTTGGAGTCAGTTATAACTAGTACACACAGATCAACTGATACCAGCCTCTTGAAGGGCTAGCCTACTCCTATATTTCTCCTTCCTTTTTCAAAAACATGAATGATAAATTTTTTTTAAAAAGATACATTCTACGGCACCCACTGATACAAACAAACCTTGATACATACAATATTGATCACCCAAACAGGTAGCAGGTAGAGTTGATCAAACCTAAACGCAACCTTGATATTTTCAATGCGTAAGGCAGACTCCTACATCAAGACACACATCAGTCAATTTGTGAGTTGGAGAGAACTGTTCTGAAATTCATGTACTCAGGATATAAATTGCCATTTCCATATATATAATTGTCAGATACTGCAGTAACAAACATGGGAAATCACATGTAAATCATGGAAAAAACTATAATTTTCCTAGTAAACTGGGAACAAATACAGAACGTGGACATGCTCATGGCCATGTCATCCTGTTGATGGAGATGATGATGTATTGTTATGAAGGCACTTACTGAGACAGGCAGCTTTTGCTATTGATTTCTTTCAAGTGGCAGTACATTATATTTATGAAATGTAAACAGTAACAGTGGAGTGAAAGCTCGGGTCATCACTGGATGACTCATGATCAGAATGATAGATTTCCACATTTACATTTATCTCGGACAAGAATCTCATTTGAGACTTCTCTGTACACATGTCGCTTTCTTCATTTTGCAATCGCATGTACTGACTTCCTGTCATCCTCAAATTCATCAATGTCAACGGACTCTATGAACAGCGCCTAGACTTGTTTTTTTTCTTGTACGCTATACATAATATATATATGCATTTACTACTGTCCATATAATCCACACATGGGGACTTCTCTGTTTTCATGACTTGAAGCAATCTGAGATTACTAGGTATCTAACCCTGGAAGCCCTGATCGATGTCATAGAGAATAAGGTCTGATGACTCCTTAAGAAAGACAAAACAAATTACTGGTTTGTTTCTTGTCCTCGGTTTCTTGAAAACGTTAGAGTATTTTATTTTGTCTTTTTAAGACTTTCTTAAAGGTCTTGGTTTGAGAGAAATCATGCTTTAAACATTTCACACCAAAATTTCAGTATACCGGTACTTTCATAACGTAATAGCAATAAAGCAGGCTAACATTGAGTGTACAACTTAATTTTGATCAGTTTTAGCCATATACACACAAGCAACATAGAGTGCATGTATATTGTGAACTGTTCAAAATATCTTGGTCTGTCCACTGCTGGAGGTGGTACACTTCTTAAATGAAGCTAACTACAACTTGATTCTGTATCACAAGATGTGGATAACCAAAAGAGTAACAGATAATGGTAATGTACTTGCCTTTGAGTACTGATGAGCTGGAATTGACTGCCTCCTATCATCTTGACTTTCATTATTACCGGTGTGTCCTTTGTGTTCATTCTTGGGTGTTTCTGCCTTGCAGTTGCTTTCCATTTCTAAGGTGAAAACACAAATAAACAATGAACTCAATATTGATCATCAGTTTCACTAAAAAATACCGTCAAGGACACTATGTGCTCACATTCGGTTTGAATTGGTCCATTCGAGAAATATTTAAACCAGGAAAAACAAGAATGACAAAAGCAAATAAGGTCTCCAACTTAGGTACTGGAGGTCATCTTTAGGAACATGCATATCAACTTCTATAGCAATGGGAGAAGCAGATCCTAAATACATAAGCAAATGTCAACAACAAAAAAACAGAGAAGGCTTGATAAAAAGAAAAGGTGGGAGTGGGCAAAAAATGCACAAGGGATCTGGTGAAAAAGTAATGCTACATCATTGATCTTCTAAACCCTACCCCCTCCTGCATATCAAATGTTCCACCCCTTGGTATTACATAAGACCAAATGACAGGAAGTACATTTACAACCTTGGAAATTTTAATTAATGCCATGAGTGTTATCATTCTAATGTAAACAGCACTTAAGTTAGTTACAGATAGTGAAATGCCTTCCACTGTGGGTGGTGATTACAACATCTGGAATTATCCTGGATCCAAATTTCTCATCAGTTTTTGTATGTCTTACATAGAAAAGTTGCAAAAATTGGTTCAAAATGAAAAAAATCACCTCAGCTTTGTTTTCTGGATCAAATTTTCCTACAAATTGGTATCAAATATGACAAAATTACGTTCACAGCCTTCAAAATTGTCTCACAACATATCCTGGGTTAGTATAGGTCATTTAAGGTCACAAACTGAGAAAAGTACCTAAAATATACAAATTTTGGGGTTTCCCAACACTTTGAGCAGAAAATTTATCTAATAACATCTTTCGGGACTTTATACCAAATTACAAAGCTATCAAACAAGGGACTTTATACCAAATTACAAAGCTATCAAACAAGTAATGTTGAGATAAAGTTTTCTTGACCAAAAATGACAATATTGTCTTAAAAATACAATTTTTTATATTTCAGGACAATTTCCACATATCTAACTATTGTCATCTCTGTACGTCTGTGTACGAAATATGAAAGCTGTCTGTCCAGGGGTTTTAAAAAGGAAACACTGTCTAAGATTTTTTGACCAAAAATGACAAAATTGCACAAAAATAGTAATTTTCCCAATTTTGTCATAATTTCAACAAATTAGAAGAGTAACACCCTTGCAAAGAGACAACCAAATTTGAGAGCGATTGGGCCGGCGGTTTCAGAGAAGAATAATTTTTACTGAAAATGAGAAAAATCACAAAAAAATTCAGCAAAAATACAAAATTAAGGATATCTTCACAATATTCATAAAACTGTATAAGGTTAACCTAAGGTACTTGCACACAAATTTTCAAAGCAATCAAAACAGCGGTTCTAGAGTTATTAATTCTTGACCATTTTCACATTTTGTAAGCTAATTTGCATAATTTTGGCAATGCAGACTTCATTTGAACAAAATCCCATCTATAGCCCAGGATGCATCCACACACCTAATACCAAGCTGAAACGTGCAGCGGTTTGCGTGTTTTTGATGTTGACGGACATACTGTACATACATACATACATACACACATACATACAGACGCCATTGACTTCAGCCTATACGATAAACTCACATTGGTAAAACCAAATGTGAGCTAAAAACACCGCAATTAAAATGGCCTCTTGGAAAAGATTAGTCTTTCAAACCTCTACTGATGGAAATGGAATTATATTATGCATGTAATTAGCATATCCCACTTTACTCCTTTTTAAAATCAGGGTTTTTTTACCATCTTGTTTGTGTCCATAACACATTAAAAATATTGGTCCTTCCGTTCAATGTACTGTACTGGTAGTTGCCATTAATCTTGCAATGGATGGGGCACTGACGAGTGGACGTATCAAATCAAATGAAAACTTTTGGAGATGCTTGTTAAAAAGAACAATTGACAAAGTATTACAAGTTTTAAAGTATTATGGTGACCACCTGATGGAATCCTCAGACATGCAAATTTCACATTTTTTGCCATTTTCACTAATATTTTATGCAAGGTTAATCATTTTTGAACTGTTGAGAAAACGTTCATTTCAAGAAATTTATAACTTCTTATAAATTTGTAACTTCTTATAAATCCTTGTTGTCCATTGACAATATACCATACAATGACATGTAGTTTGGCGGCATTTTGCATCAGACAAAAAATACCGCAATTATTCGGTGTCGCTCAAATTTGATCAGTATTGGTATATACAGTATGGGTACCAAAGATCAACAATAAATGTTGTTTCTATCTGTTCAGTGGAGGAAAATTCTACGTTGATGTTATGACAATGATTTCTGCTCAGTACAACCAGAAAAACAGAAGCAACACTGCCTCCACAACAGGTCATAACCCATAAGAGACATGTGTATGCCATATATACTCCACATAGAAACTGGAAGACAATCTAAAACCCCTATCAACGAAAGAATTTGCAAAAGATGTACACATAATAATATTGAAGATGAGACTCATTTCCTATTTTTGTGAATACTATAAATCAGAACGAGATACATTATACAATACTATTCAATCAGTACACCCAACATTCCGATCATTATCACATAACAGTCAACTAGAATTCATGATGAATAACAAGAAATTATACATTCCCATAGCAATGTACATTAACAAGTGTCTACTTCTGAGAGATCAATAACAAACAAGTACGATGAAAAACAAATATTCTTTCCAGTTTGTGTTCCATTTATGTATGTACCTTTATTTACTTATTTATTTATTTCTGATTTTGACTTTTTTTGGCAACTTATTGTATTGCTTCTTTGAAGTCTCTATGTATGACGATGTTTACCTTTTCCTTAGGGTAAAGTGTGTCAATAAAGCAGTGATATTATAGGAGCTACAAGTTCCCTGATTTTTTTCATGATTGTACACAATTTTTCTGGTAAGGTTTCGGAAGATAGGTGAATTATCAGAGGACCTGATACCATTTCTGCTGTCCTCCTTTAAATTTACCAGGGTACTGACCTTAACAAAAACAATGATACATCAAAATGCAAAATGGTAGAATGTAATGCTGAAATAGCACAACACTGTACTTAAAATCATTTGTGTGTACATACCAAAGAGACCAGGTAAGTCAAAAGTATACATGGCTTTCTGACTTGTTATCCAAGAGTTTATAATAGTTTCTGAGTATTCATAAAGCTCAAACCATAGATCCTCTTTTGGAGGGTTTATGCTCAAACCTTCCTGTTCACTCCATTATACATATTTGTAAGTCCTCCCTATTTAAGGTTAAGACATGGTGTTTGCTGCTTGGAGCCAACTAAAAAGCTTCTGCCACTGAATTAGTGAATGATATAAACTGCTACCATGATAAAACAGTGATATGAAGATGATAAAGTCTACATGAATGACTTGGCAAGTCACTGATTCATCCATGATATCAATATCACGCTTTCATACAGATTTTTTAGTAACAAAAATATTCTAATACACTAATGTGCTGATTTCAGTGAGTGTGATGTACATATATGTGTAGAGTACAAATTTACCCATAATTTATTCAAATACTACTTGGATACTGCACAAAAGTAGACTTTACAATTCAACCAGAAGGCCAAGAATACAATAAATGAACAGCTATGTGTAAATGGAAATTAATTCGGTAATAATGTTTCACCTGTTCACCCCCAATTCTCTGTAAACAGGTCTACAATTAGCATTGATAACAATTGGATTGGGCTAATCCATGGTGGTGAAAGGGTTAGTGTGTACTTCTATGGACATTAGATCCTTTGCAAAGACCATGTGAAGTTTACAAACCAAGGTAAAAGGTCACCTCTTTCAAGAATGAAGATCTTGCTGTGTCTCTCTTGCAATAGGGTGCCAAAGTGTCAACTTGTGACAAAAGACAGCAAAATGTCCAATATTTAAAATAATGAGAGAAAGAAATTTTCTCTTGAAAAAACACTGACTAAGAACTGGTGCTTTGACATCTGCAAACACAACTTGAGTGAGAGAAAAAGCATTGGAGAAATAATCAGGTTTTTTTAAACCCTACTGAGTAAGATTGTATGTAGGACAAGAAGGACTAAGAAATACAAGGCATTCTATGAAATCAAAACCAGAGATAATGCTGCTGCAATCCAGCTTACAGAGACAAGCTGTCCTCTGTAACATTAGCAGCTGCTTTATGCCTTGCCCACGACGAACAATCCCTCAATACAACCTGAAGTTTTTAAATGTCTCACCTGATACAAATCATCTGGCTAATAAATATAGTCAATTTACCAAAAAAAGAGACTGCAACTGCATGGCAACCAAAAAATAATTACAGTATCAGCTATGTAAACATTTGTCAGGAATATTACAGTGTTTTAAGCACTGAGGACAAATTGACTTGGGGATACAACATTGCTAATGTCTGGGTCTCACTGACAGTGGGCAAATTTAATTATTGCTTCACTTCTGATTCTGATCATCTCTTGTCAAGGTCACGTTACCCCAAAGGTCAACACTGATGTCACACAATGGCTGACGATGTTCTTACCTGAAAACTGACACTGGTTCATGGTGCATATGTGCTTTGTATAAGAACCAATACAGATACAACTTGGATGTAACTGAATATTTATTAAACTTTATTCCTCAATTTTTCATGAACACAGACTTCAAAGCAAGAGCCTCAGGTAATTCACCAGAACAAATAACCTCAATACTGCACTTGAAAGGTTTGGCATCATTATTGTTAATTATAGAAATCATGAGCAGATAAACTAAAACTGCACACACTTCAATATTCTATGCTTACATGTGTTATAATATTAAACTTATTAAACAAGTATATGTCATACTTGTTTGCAAAACCAAAATATCTCCTAGGGAAACTAAAATCCCCCTTTTTTTTTAGACAGGTATAATAACAAGCTTCATGAATTATTTGCACTTGTTCAGTTCTTGCAGATGTCTGAAGGACTACTTCATCTTGAACTGAATTTTGATGTAAGCATGGATAAACATTAACAAGACTTCTTTAGAATGGCTGTCTTATTAGAAAGTGTTCTAAATAATTGATGAAGGGAAAATCTGTGACAGTGCCTGGAAATGATCTTTGAAAACTGACATTACAAAGACAAGACTGCTCATTACAGTTAAATTAATTTTAGCTTTTATTTTAATTGTTGAGAAATTAAATTTACGCATACGTAGGTAATGATGGTGAATGGCAAATGACAACCAGCAGAGGACAAATTTTGTGAGACCTTGATTCTCTGTTGCAGGAGTATTTAGCTCTTGATGTAAAACTAATGTATCAGTTGGAAGTGCAACCATATTTTTTCAAACTAGTCATCATAATGACATCAGAGTTCGTACACCTTGGGACAAATAAAATTCCAGGGCTTTCCAGGGTTTTTTGACCAGTTTTCCAGGGCTAATTCTACTAGAATCAAGTAATTTTCCAGGGCTCTTGATCATGAAAACAAATTTATACTCGACTTCTATCGTCACACCGTACCTATCTACTGCTTTAATTCCTGAGCTTTTTCTTCTAACTGTATAGCTACTGATTGTATTTCAGTTTGTTTTTCTCTTTTGCAGTCTTAGAATTTGCACTCCTAAGACTTTAACTTTGCGACACAAGACATTTCCCTGTAGATTCAGCTTTCTTGGAATACTTATTATCAGATTTGTTAAGTTCAACTACATCAGTCTCAAGTATCTTCACTTTCCAGGGTTTTCCAGGGCTAAAATAAAATTCCAGGGTTTTCCAGGACCGTACAAACCCTGGACATAGTCCCCGCTATATCAAATTGTCTTTTGGAGCTGTTGATCCTGATCCCTGTTCAGGTTTGTAACACTTGTCTGTGACTGGTGCAATCATTGAGAGGTCGCGTTGACGCTAAATCATGCGTACATGTATTTGATCCAAAAAACATTGTTTTGACTCGAAAAAATTAATAATGCGCATATCAAATTGATGTGGCCATTTAGGAGACTTTCAAAAGAAATGAGTAAATGTGCGATTACATGTACATATACACATTTTGCTGCCAAAAATATCATGTTGCATTGCACTGGGTACATGTATGGTGAACTGAGTGTCAAGCAATGTAAATAACTGTCACTAAAGAAAGCCTACCGCAACACACATAACATGTATACAGTCCGGGTAATGTCCATATAGAGGATAGTTGGGAAAAGCCAATGGCATACCGTATATATAATGAGGGTAAGGCAAGAACCAATCACATACTGTATATGTAATAAGGGTTAAAGGTTATGTGTGTTCTCTTTGAAATGTTATTCTGAGATCGGATCTGACCTGATTGATCCACCGATCGAGTGAGACTGTTGGCTTCCCGGAAGTGTCTCAGCCCGAGTCGATTTGGGACGTTCTACCGTGTTAAAAATTGTAAGAATTTCTTCAGGAATAGTTTTCTGAGTTTATTTACCCTTGAACATGTTCATCAAAGAGTTATTGGACGTTTTTCGTTCTCTTTTCCAGCTTTTGGTTAACTTCTCAGCGATTGATCCGGAGCGCATTTTTTTTGCGCATAGGGTCAATCGTACTGGGAAATGCATTGTGATCGAAAAAAATTGTGTTCCATCGTGCTCCGATGACCAACAAGAGCAGTTGACCCATCATTGCAAAGCTTGATACATTCTCCATACTACAGATGGCAAGGTTAAATTAAAATCTGAACAAAAATAGGCAGTATTTGGCGACAAATAACTTCTAATACATCTAAAAACTATTGAGTGCTAAAAATAAAGGTTGGAATAAGGTGGAATCTAGCCGAAAAGTTACGAGCTTGTTGTAATCTACGAGCCTAGGTTTGCATGGTTAACTGTTAACCCTTTTCCTGCCAAGTCGGTGAAAATCCGCTTGAAATTCGGTGTAGCTAGAATCTGAGCAGCCACGGCCGTTATCCTGCCAAGGCGGTGGAAATCGGGCTACTTTTTGGTACCCCCTTTCCTGCCTAGTCGACGGAACTACGTGTAGCAAACCCTTGCTCGCGCTAGGGGTCGTTCGAGGACAGGTTTTGGGCGAGGAACGGCGTTTGCTCTCGAAATGGGTTCACAGAGAGTCCAACGACAGGGAAAGGTGCGGAAGCTACCCAGCCAGTCCCCCACCCCGGTGGGGGACTGGTTTTTTTTTTGGGGACGAGTAGCGTACTTGGCAGGTTAGCACGTTGACGTATTCTAGCGGAGTTTGGGGTAACTTGGCTCTGAGGCACTACATAGATTGCGGCCGAAATTGACCGTCTCGGCAACGCTAATCTGTAAGGCAACCGCCTAAGACCGCCTCAGCTGGCGGTGCAATTTTTTGCCAATGGTGCGAGACGAAAATCACGGACTTGGTCCTGATTGACGGGAAGTGCGGACGGATTTGACGGACTCGGCTTTCTCGAAGGCAACCGCCTAAGACCGCCTCAGCTGGCGGTGCAATTTTTTGCCAATGGTGCGAGACGAAAATCACGGACTTGGTCCTGATTGACGGGAAGTGCGGACGGATTTGACGGACTCGGCTTGATTAGTCCCTGACATGGAACTGATCCGAACGGACTTGAGCGACATTTGTGAAGGGTAACCACCGCTTTTAACCGACTTGTTACCTTCTCGAAAAGACTACCCACTCAGATGTCGGACGTTGTCGGCTGCACTTGGCTCTAGACGTTCAAGCCGTGCAACGAAACACACCGCCTCAGCCTTGCCATTCAGGAACATGGCCTCAAAATTTGATACCATTGTTCACCGACTTGGCGGCTGCGGTTAGGTGCGTGAACCGTTGTTCACCGACTTGTTACGCCTATGTTGTCCCTGTGAAGTTCGGCTAACGGCCGAGTCTAACGGGAGTTGGCAGACCTGTGTTTGTTTATACCGTAGTATGACCGACTCAGGTAGAGGTACCTGTCGGTATATTCCGAGTTTTACGCACTCGGGCGTCAATGACGGGTCGTCATCACCGCTGATGACGTAGACGTGCTGGCCACGTTATTTGAAGGAGCCATGTTTGCCCAACGGACGAGGCCGAGACAGCCGTTGACAATTTTGGCATCCTTCATCTTTGACCGCCTTAGTTGGGTAAGCCGCTCGGCAGGCGACGGTTATGACCTAAACAAGCCGCTGAAGCACTGTTCGTTGCCGTACAAGAACGAGACGGCCAGTCCATTACTGCTTAATGGGCAATCTGTCGGGTTGGCTTGTCACCGACTTGGATGACAATACGCCCTGCGCAGGCGTACTTAGAAGGGACATGAGGTTAAAGATACGGGTTTCCCACCCGTACTAAACATGGGCTTGGGGCAACGTCCTTGGGTGGCAGGTGCGCATGCCACGTACCCAGCTGGACGGAATGTCAAGTTGAGATGCTAATGACATTGACTATGTTATGCTAAGTGCTCGATTGATTTGCATCGCAAATGAGTATTATTAGCATATCAAATGGTGCGGACAGGCAATTTACATGACGGGTAGGAATGTCAGCGCCGGTTGGTGGACTGATTGCCGTAGGTCCATTATAATAACAGGTGGATGCATATATTAACACCCCTGCGTCCAATCATGTCCAGGGCTTTGTTTCCCTGTGGCTTTAAAAGGGAGGGACCTGCTAGTCTGTCGACACTGTTCCAGACATGAGCTTGACGGACCGCAAAAGTTTTCTGAAGGCGAGCAGACGACTGAAGCTCAAAGATGCAGAGTCTCCGGGCGGTAGTGGTAGCGATCGTTGTGATGTCCCTAGTAAACGTTCTAAGAAGTCGGGCAAGAAACGCTCCCGTAAGGCGAAGCCATCTCCGGCTGAAAAACCCAGTGGTAAGCGTAAACGTAAGACGATCGTTCTGCCGATGAGGATGATGACGGGTCACCGGTTGCCAGTGGTTCTCACCCGGCTGCTCCGGGAGAGACTACTTCACCTGCAGAGACTACATCTGCTCTTGTGGGAGATACTTCACCTGCACAGACTACGTCTGCTGCTGCTAGTGAGACAGTGAGTAATGAGACGGCTGATGCCATTGGTTCTCCCCCGGCTGCTCCGGGAGAGACACCACCTGTTGCTACTATGAGCCCTCATCCTGCGTCAGGAGAGGTTCCTGTGCCCAGTGCGAAAGAGCTTGAGTCCTCGTCATCAGCAGAGGCTGCCGAGCCCGCTCCTGCCATAGTTTCGTGTGCTGCGATGTCCCCGCCGAAAAAGATAGTGCGGAGGGTTCGTTATCAGGATAGCCCACCTGATTTTGAGCCAGATATGATCCTTGATGCCGCTACGGGCGAGTTCAGGCCCAGACGCCCAGACGACGGTGATATCACCGCTGAGTCCGACTCGGAGGTTGACGAGGATGCGGCAGAGGACGATGACTTTTATGACAGGCAGTACGTAGGTGAGGCAAGCTCTGACGACGATGATGACGTTGCTGCTGTGTTGGCGGAGGACGACACACCTCCTGTCTGGCGTATGTCGGAGACTACCGATGCTAATATATTTGAGGAGACCGATTTTGACCATGAGAGAGGACCGACTTTCACCTTGCCCAGCCACGCCCGTGAGCTCGATTACTTTTTTAAGTTATTCCAGCTACACTGATCAGATTGGCCAAGGACGAGACTAATAAATACGCCAAATTCCACCAGCGACATATCGCTAGGAAAATAGATAAATACTGGCGTAACGCTGACTACCGAGAGGTGCAGGCGTTCATTGGCGTCTTAGTCTGTATGGGTATCGACCGTAAATCATCAGTGGAGGATTATTGGTCTAGCGATCCCTTTCTGAGAAACCAGGGTATTTCTACTGTGATTACCCGCAGTCGCTTTCAGCAGCTTATGCGATACTTTCATCTGGCAGACCCAGAGAACGATCCACGTCGTGATCCTGATGAGGCACGCCGCCGACGTCGGTGTCAGGAGGATCCCCTGTATAAAATCAATCCATGGATGGAGCCCATAGTTGACCGGTGCGTAAATAATTATAAGATGGGTAGAGAGATCTCCATCGACGAGGGCATGGTGCGATTTAAGGGCCGTTCTAAATTTAAGCAGAGATTACCGCATAAGCCTGATCGAGACGGTTTCAAGATATGGCAGCTGTGCGACTCCACCACTGCATACATAGCTAACTTTGCACCGTACCTAGGTGTGAAATATCGGGATCGGACTGATGGGAGACGGCAGGAGCGAGGTGTGGTGAAAAGAATTACGATGGAGCTGGTCCAGCCATTCTGTGGATATAATCACAGCCTATTCTGTGATAGCCTGTTTAGCACGGTCGTTACTGCTAGAGAGCTGATGGAGACCGGATCTACATGGTCGGGAGTTTCAACCGCCGTAATCGTCGCACCATGCCCCCTCAATTAATTCCGCCGGTAAGAGGAAGCGCCTTCCTCTGTCTGTTGGGGATATGAAAGCCACGACCAGAACGGACTCTCGTCTTAACATCACTGCTTATCAGGATAGTAACGCTCAGGTGCTGATCTTGAATACGGTCTATCCACCCTTGGAGTGCGTGCCAGTGGGGGAGGGAGACGAGCGGCGACAAGTGCCTCTGTCGCTGTATAATTATCGCCGGTACATGGGAGGCGTCGACCGAGCCAACCAGAAGCGCAAGTACTTTCACACTGGGCGCAAGAACCACAGATGGTGGACATATCTGGCATGTTACCTGATTGATGTTGCCCTGGTAAATGCATATATATGCTTCAAGCATGTACACCCTGATAGTAAGCTGACCCATAAGATGTTTCATCTGCGTGTCGGGAAACAACTCATTGGCGGTTATTGTGGGCGATCGCAGCCCAGTGTGAGAGAGGTCGAGGCCACTGTTTCTCTTGCCTCGTACATCAATCCACAAAATCAGCCGATGCACGTTGTCAGCCGTTTGGAGGGCGGCAGAAATGCTGTAAAGTATGTAGCAGAGAGGGTAAGACCACTGCGAGCGGACGACTGTCTGAGACGTCCAAAGGATGTAGTCTGTGCGGGGTTCATCTTCACGAGGGCGAGTGTTTTGCGGCTTTTCATCATCGCATGATGCTACGAGGTAAGAGGAGCATTGGCGTGCAGACCTCTACTCACACAGCCCCGACGACACCCATCAGCAAGAGAACCCGACGTAAATAACGGACAGGGGACAGCTTCGCCTAACAGTGGCTTGACTGTATTCTGAACACGGACCATGATCACATTTTGAGCACGGTTGTGCCGTTTGTTTGTGCTTTACGATCCCGCTGATTGTAAATTGAAACACGGATTATTTTGTACAATCCCCGATTGTAATCTTTGTAACACGGACCATGCACTCGGACGTCGAGACAGACTCTGAGATTATTATTCGGCATAATGTAAATTATTCCCGAATAAAATACTATCTATGGATCGCATATTTTCGTTGTTTTGTTTTGTTTAGACGGATTATTTTGTACAATTCCCCTATTATAATTTTTGAAACACGGATCTGCCACCCCGATTGTAATTTTTGAAACACGGACCATGCACTCGGACGTCGAGACAGACTCCGAGATTTATTGTTCGGCATAATGTAAATTATTCCCGAATAAAATACTATCTATGGATCGCATATTTTCGTTTGTTTTGTTTTTACCCCCACTTTCGTTTTTGGCAGATCCGTAAGGACGCTATAGTAATGGATGAACGTGCGTTGTATCACGTGGGAGGGGCACAGCCCAACGGAGGCTGTGCTCGTGCGACGTAGACGTTGTACCAACCATCTGTCGTTGGGGTTAGTGCATAGAGCAGTTGCACTGTCCAGAGCTAAGGTGGTACAAAACTGCACCTTAGTAACAACTGCACAACTAACGTGTTAGGAAACGGTAACACTAACGAGCTAAGTGTTCACTGAACTGGCCAAACTACGTACACGCCTTCCTTCAATGGCGGAACTATGTCGTTGACACTACGTCAAAGCAGACTGCAATGTGCGACTCTTCCAAGTCGTTCAAAGTACGTGGCCAAGTGACACAACCCAGGGGAAACAGGACAGGTTTGAGGGTGCTCCCGCACCATAGCACTAACCCCTGGGTCTTCTACTAACCCACGAGAGAGGTGACGTTTCCCCGGTGTGGCCGTGCGTGCCGGCGAACGAGCTTTACTTCCGCGAAAGTAAGCTAGAAAAGGGCATAAAAGTGCACGTCCCCCGGGGCAAACAACGCCCGTGACCTCGTCATTTTCTGGACACAACCTCATCAGCGGTTGCCCCTCTATACGGGCATGCAAAAATTTTTGAAGTCTAACACGTATATGGTCGGTAATCGTACCCCGAAAATGCGGTATTTTCCCGCCAAATGCCTGGCAGGAAAGCGTGCAGGAGAGCCTATCTTCTGTAGACACGGAAAAGGGGGCCGGTTTTGACCGACTTGGCAGGATAACGGACAGGGGCGCTCGGCAGGAAAAGGGTTAATGATGTTGGCGACGGCAGGTTCGCTGATTGGTCTATTGTAATATCCTGGATTAAATGGATATTACCCGGACTGGTATATAAAATATTGCTGGAATAATGAGACAGAGGACCTTACAACAAGTTTGAGTGTGCCACATATATATAATTATATATATATTGATAGGTGGCTTTCATATGAATGAGAATGATAGAAGAGATTAGTTGCAAGTTGATCTCCCGGCCAATAAAAATCCATGCATGTTGTTGATGGTACAAGTCTCTTTTTGTCAATTATTTAATATTTTCCATTGGAAATTTTATGTTAGACATGCAAATATGGATGGAAAATTCAGATCATGCTTTAACCCTTTTCCTGCCGAGCGCCCTTGTCCGTTATTCTCCCAAGTCAGTAGAAAACCGCCCCATAATATGTGCCTGCAAAAGATTGGCTCTCCTGCATGTTATCCTGCCAGGCATTTTGGCAGAAATCGCCCATTTTCAGGGTAGTTTTAGCCGTACTTATACGTGTTAGACTTCGATAATTTCTAAATGCCTGTAGACAGGGGAAGGAGCTCAAGGGTTGCTGCAGAAAAAAATTGAGGTCACCGGCTTTGTTTGCCCCTGGGAGTGCGTCATTTTATTGCCGTTTCATGTTTATTTTTTCGGAAATAAACTCCTTCAGTATTACGCACGTCCGCTAGGCACAAACATCACCTCACTCGTCTGTTAGTCAGAGACCCTGAGGGTCGTGCTAGGGGTGCAGAAGCACCGTCAAACCTGTCCTGTTTCCCCAGGGTAGGGTCAATTGAATACGTACCTTAAACGACTTGGCAGTGTAGCACAAAAACTACGTTTTTGCCGTTGTATTAACGACATGGCTGAGCCATTGAAGCACAGCTTAACGTAGTTTGCCAGCTCAGTTGGGAGTTGGCTTACGAGTGTTACCGTTCATTACTGACTTAATCGAGTGGTCCTCAGTCAGGTACGGGTTTGTACCGACATGGCTTGGGCTGCAGCTAACCAGTGATAACCAGTCACTACCCCCAAGTCTTCAGTTCACTTTTGCGATGCACGGGTGCAACGCAATATGCTTCCATTGTTCTAGCCATCGACGTGTCCACATGCCTGGCAGCCATATTGTACTGCTAGCTGGTTTGCATAACAAAAGCAGTCCCTGCTAACTGCAGGCGGTATCCCTGTAGCATATTGACCTTATGTCACCTTTTGAATTCTCTGTACGCAAACAGCGTACGTAGTTACTAATGCGCGGCAAGAGGATACGTTTGCCTGCAAACCAGAGCCAATACTTCGGACGATGGAATAAATAAAAAATCCAAAGCTACGTCCATTGAATGGCACGGCCAAGGCAGTGAAGGACGTTGCCTGGCTTGAACTTGCAGAGCTGAAGCCCAGCTTAGTACGTCGGACACCAGTTTGTAATGGTATTTCCGAGTCGTTCATATCCGTTCCATGGGAGGAACAAGTCGAGCCGTCCCGTCAAAAATACGTTCTCATTTTCAGTCACGCACAACTGAATAAGTGACTTTCGTCTCGCACCATCGGCATATCTGCCAAGTCGTTTGCAAGAGGTAGCCTTCTAGATTAGCATTGCCGAGTTGGTCAAGTTCGGCAGCAATCTCTATAGTGCCAGGCAGCCAAGTACGTCCAACTCCGCCAGAAAACGTCACCATGCTATCCTGCCAAGTCCGCTAAAAAGCGGTAAAAAAAAACCAGCCCCCCTCGGGTGTGGGGGACTGGCGGACAGGTTTCTGCACCTTTCCCTGTCTATCGACTCCCTGCGAACCCATTTCGAGGGGAAAAGGCGTTCCTTGTCAGAAAACCTCTCCTCGGATGACCCCTAAACGCACAGGGGATAGCAAAACGTAGTGCCGTCGACTTGGCAGGAAAGGGGGTACCCAAAAAGGGCCCGATTTCCACCAGGTTGGGAGAATAACGGTCACCAGTGCTTAGATTCTGGCTACACCAAATTTCAAGCGGATTTTCACCGACTTGGCAGGAAAAGGGTTAAACATCTCTTTGACCTTTTGACCTTTGATCACGCTACTTGCGGATCTAGGCAAGTCAAAATGGCGCACTGATTCAAGGTTAGAGTTTTGTAAGCCAGTTTATCAAATGTGGAGATGGTAGTACTACTATTTTCTACATTGTAAGATTCACTTGATGTTGAAAGAAGTCGTACAATGCTCCTGAAGAATTTGACAAGTGTTCATGTTACGTTCAACTTCCGATGTCAATTTTTGGATGTGCAATAAGTGTTAGCTTGTTAGCTCCATTTCTTGTATGTAGCAAGTGATTGAAAGACACTTAGAAACTTAATAAAAGCAGCTTTCACTGACATCTATTCTTTGACATGTTTTTTCTGTTCGGTGATGTCATCTTTATTGCTTCAGCAGCACATAGGAAAATATATTCCATGGTACTGTAGGTACTTGATAAAGCAACTGTGAGACAACAATGACTTTATCAAGATCTACTCTGGGAGATGGCACATGACATCAGCAACAACTTTCACATCAGTTCTTCTGTACTACCAGTGACATTGTTCTATTTTACCACATCTCTTAGAAATTCATAAATGTTGTTAGTAGGCCATACAGGCCACATTTGAAAGCACCAGACGTGGGTACATCTACGGTCAAAATACCAGAAGTGGGTCAACATGACAGTGCTCACATGATTACCCAGAAAAGATATCAATAGACTAATTTTAAAATAAATGTAGTTCTTGTATTCATCACCTGTCAATTAAAGGTATACAGTCACCTGCAATCTAAATATGTCCATATATAGTCAAAGAGGCGTTCCTTGATATTCAAAATGCCCATGTGAGGGCGCTGTTTTTAAAAAGTTGCCACCCGCTTAAATTCTGTGATTGGATAGATTTTCTCTTTCCATGGTAACTGTGGCAAAATTGGAACAGGTGACGGTATACTTTTAAAGTTCACAATAAGAGAAACACTGTGCGTAATTAAACAGTCATTGAAGTTTTCATGTTGATTTGACCTATTTTAACCCTTTTCCTGCCGAGCGCCCTTGTCCGTTATTCTCCCAAGTCAGTAGAAAACCGCCCCATAATATGTGCCTGCAAAAGATTGGCTCTCCTGCATGTTATCCTGCCAGGCATTTTGGCAGAAATCGCCCATTTTCAGGGTAGTTTTAGCCGTACTTATACGTGTTAGACTTCGATAATTTCTACATGCCCGTAGACAGGGGAAGGAGCTCAAGGGTTGCTGCAGAAAAAAATTGAGGTCACCGGCTTTGTTTGCCCCTGGGAGTGCGTCATTTTATTGCCGTTTCATGTTTATTTTTTCGGAAATAAACTCCTTCAGTATTACGTACGTCCGCTAGGCACAAACATCACCTCACTCGTCTGTTAGTCAGAGACCCTGAGGGTCGTGCTAGGGGTGCAGCAGCACCGTCAAACCTGTCCTGTTTCCCCAGGGTAGGGTCAATTGAATACGTACCTCCAACGACTTGGCAGTGTAGCACAAAAACTACGTTTTTGCCGTTGTATTAACGACATGGCTGAGCCATTGAAGCACAGCTTTACGTAGTTTTGCCAGCTCAGTTGGGAGTTGGCTTACGAGTGTTACCGTTCATTACTGACTTAATCGAGTGGTCCTCAGTCAGGTACGGGTTTGTACGACATGGCTTGGGCTGCAGCTAACCAGTGATAACCAGTCACTACCCCCAAGTCTTCAGTTCACTTTTGCGATGCACGGGTGCAACGCAATATGCTTCCATTGTTCTAGCCATCGACGTGTCCACATGCTGGCAGCCATATTGTACTGCTAGCTGGTTTGCATAACAAAAGCAGTCCCTGCTAAATGCAGACGGTATCCCCGTACATGTAGCATATTGACCTCATGTGCCCTTTTGAATTCTCTGTACGCAAACAGCGTACGTAGTTACCAATGCATCGGCAAGAGGATACGTTTGCCTGCAAACCAGAGCCAGTACTTCGGACGGTGGAATAAATAAAAAATCCAAAGCTACGTCCATTGAATGGCACGGCCAAGGCAGTGAAGGACGTTGCCTGGCTTGAACTTGCAGAGCTGAAGCCCAGCTTAGTACGTCGGACACCAGTTTGTAATGGTATTTCCGAGTCGTTCATATCCGTTCCATGGGAGGAACAAGTCGAGCCGTCCCGTCAAAAATACGTTCTCATTTTCAGTCACGCACAACTGAATAAGTGACTTTCGTCTCGCACCATCGGCATATCTGCCAAGTCGTTTGCAAGAGGTAGCCTTCTAGATTAGCATTGCCGAGTTGGTCAAGTTCGGCAGCAATCTCTATAGTGCCAGGCAGCCAAGTACGTCCAACTCCGCCAGAAAACGTCACCATGCTATCCTGCCAAGTCCGCTAAAAAGCGGTAAAAAAAACCCAGCCCCCCTCGGGTGTGGGGGACTGGCGGACAGGTTTCTGCACCTTTCCCTGTCCTTGGACTCCCTGTGAACCCATTTCGAGAGCAAACGCCGTTCCTCGCCCAAAACCTGTCCTCGAACGACCCCTAGTGTGAGCAAGGGTTTGCTACACGTAGTTCCGTCGACTAGGCAGGAAAGGGGGTACCAAAAAGGAGCCCGATTTCCACCGCCTTAGGAGGATAACGGCCGTGGCTACTCAGCTTCTAGCTACACCGAATTTCAAGCGGATTTTCACCGACTTGGCAGGAAAAGGGTTAATTAATATACATCCATTTTCATAAAGAAAGAAATTTCGGAAAGATTTACAATATAACAGTTAACATGAGAAACCACTGTTATACCTTACTACACTTTGTAAATCTAACAGTATGTTTCCTGCATGAGAGATGACTTTTCTAAAAATGATTCAATTTACGGGGTCATTTCCTGAAGTTGGTTTCTCTCGCAGATTACCAACCATACATGTGACATTTGTGTTCCTAGGTGTTTCAACTTTGAAAAAATTTGCATACTCTAGAAATTTTAACACTTTGTCTAAAGGAAAAAATACACGAGCGTACAACAAAACGAAGTGCTTCACATTGTTGCATCAATCAGGGAAGTTGTTCTTCATGGATGTAGACACTGATTCAAGGAATCCATACTTATCATAACTTTTATCACCTACGTTGCAGGACGACACCTCGCAAAAGGACAAAGGGTATGTGAGCTACACAGCACAGAAGATACATAGAATACATCTCATACAGTACACAAACAGAAAATATGCCAAATACAATGTAACGTTACTAAAAACTTAGTAAAAAGATTGTTTAGCGGTGGTCATGCAATTAAGAGTATGCCATAATCCTCTAGAAAAAGGAGATATTGGACAATGGCACACATGCGGTAAATGTCAGTCAAAGTACTTTGGCAGCCTGTCCTAAAACTGTGCTTTGACTTGCTCATTATTCATGTGGTGCAGGACAGAATGTCAAAAATGCTCAGGTCTGTAATTGCACATACTCGTCACAACTGTTTGGAAACAAGTAATTGTAAACAACATATTGCAAGTCTTCTTGAGTCTTGATAATAAAATGTCAGCAATTTTGATCTCAAATTACAGCATATATGAACTAACTTTGAGTTTCTCCAAATCTGTTTTATTCCTGTTCATGAAAACACTATCACTACTGATTTAACTTTAATTAATTACTCCGTCTGAAAAGTGATACACTTTGTCTTTCAAAAACCACAAAATGATTATCAGATCTCTAAACGTGCTTTGCTACATATTTAACCCTTTTCCTGCCAAGTCCATATTTCACCATCAGGTTAAGATGGTTAAAATTAATGAAACACAACACATTCCATATAGTGTATTTTAACATAATACTGTACATTTGAAGGCTGTTAAAAACAAAAATACTGTAAACTTGATTTTTTGGACTAAAGATGATGTAACATACCAAGCCAAGTGGTGAAAATATGTCATTTTTTGGCTCAATACCGCTTTTTACTGACTTGGCTGATGGGAAAGTGATACTGTCTGGCAGGAAAAGGGTTAACAAACTCTTTAAATGATGGCCTTTCTTGTCACTTTTTATGATTGGAAGAATGATTCTAAATAACAAAGTAGCAAATCATGTCAAAGTTTATACAAAATTCACCTAGTTCCACAGTGTTCACCAAAACAAATGGCTGTGTGAGGGCGAAAAAGTGTAGCTTCACTTTCAGATTTGCCTTTCTTGTAAGCTATTTACAAGGGCAACATATTACATGCAGGTGGCTTGCTGCACAATGAATGAGTGACTAAGAAGAGTCCAAAGTTCATGAACATTACCAATTCAGATTTGAGATTTGCTTTGGGAGTCCCTGCTATTTTTTTGTTGCACAAATATCGTTGAAACCGGTTAAATTGGATGAATCTTGATGTAACTGTGTATCCTCATGGAGGTTATTGCTGTCGTAAACCTGAATATGCAACATACATGGGGACTTCCAGTTTACAACATGTACAAGGTAAATGGCAGTAGATGCAAACAGGAGAAAGAGTAAAACTTCCGCAAGTAGTGGTTCAATTGTAACATTCAAGAGAAGCCATACAGATTCCGCACTAAAGATCCTACTGTTAATTCCCATTGAAGGAAACTCTTGTAGTAGTACAGGGGAGTGTTAACATCCCCAACATTGTTCTTTTGTTTTTATTTTTGTAAATAACAGGTGTGTCAGACACAAAAGGCAAACGAACAAAAGAGCGAGAGATGCCACTTCCTGCTTTTACATGTACAGCAAAACAAACCCATTTTAGTGCGTTTACGGTTTATGAAACGCTAGTTCACGCAAACTGCCATAATCTGTAAAAAGCATTCTCCGAAATAAATTGGGTGACTTTCATGACCAACATTTATCTTATTCAGTCTCAAGGGGTAAAGGCCTGCGCTTATGAATATGCAGACAACATGAACCTGACTGAGAGAACAAAATAACAGTAGTCGAGCCAGCGCTGCGACAAGGATGGAGACATTACAAAATTTCTGTCTTAGATTTTAACCTTCCGTGACATGGCACACTGGATAATGCTAGAGGCCTCAGATTATATGTATTTCTATTGCAAGAGAGTAATTACGGTACAATGGAGACCCATTTGTGTGTTTTGACACATAAAATAATGAAAACAAAAATGTCTAACCTCGGCAGCACACACAGGCTTGAAGCTTGCCACGTTGTTTCGGTTGTAAACCTTCTGTGCAAGAGCACCTCTAGAAGCAACTCCAAGACACTCAGGTAGACTAAATATCCACTAAATGCGGGTTAGAAAAGCAAGGAATAATTCTAAAGGCGTCGAATGTCGCTAGAGTAACAATTTCACTAACATTTTCCACGAAATATTCGACAACAAAAATGTGAAACTTGGAACAGCACAGTAATGGAGAAACATCAGAAATTGCCCGGATGTAAACAAGGTTATTTGCATAAATGACGTCACAAATTATCGCTTCCGGGTTAACCTGGACCAGTTTGTATTTCGAAGTAATTTTCATGATTCAACCGATTAAACAAAAAAATACGCGACAAAAGGGCAAAGTAAGTTATTTTATTGGGACAAAAGACATTTTGTCAGCAATGGAATATTAACGTCTGAACACGATGACGAAACTCCATGAGTAATTTAAGTGTAGGAGAACATACACACCAAACAATCATACACAGGTGCTATTTCCGCGATCGAGATAAGTGGATCAACATTGTGTTTAAAAAACCAAATTTTACACACAAATCGTGGACATGTGGTTTTAAAATTCGGTTAATTTCGAAGGCGCGATTGTCTTACACAATAAGAGAGTCGTTTAAAGCGTCAAAAATGAGAGCACAGGGGTCCGAGTCGAGTGCGGGGGCATCATCGGGAGCGTCAGGAGGTGCCAGTCCTACGACGTCAGAGGAGGGCAATGAAATGTTTGAGTGTAATATTTGTTTGGACACTGCAAGAGATGCCGTCATAAGTTACTGTGGACATTTGTTTTGGTAAGTAGCAATAAATCATAAATTTCCATGGACTTCGTCTGACTTCCTTGAGCACCAACAAATCGCCATATTTATGTTCACAAAGGCTAAGACACGTCAGCCTTAGGAACACTATGATATACCACGGTCCGTGGCTATACCATCGAGTTAGTAGAGAGTACACACGCTCACCGTGGTGGAAAGAGAGTGACCTCGTACGACAACTCTCAATGGCAGACACAAGCAATGACTTGATTTTCTATAGCATCAGTATGCATGTTTGCATGCAGACTTTTTTTTAGGCCATTGGTTGTTATTGGTTTCGTGTACTGTCAGATTTCCTTGACAATCAGTTTTAAGGTAGTTTACAATAGTACCTATTTGCATGTTTGTTAACACAAGAATCACAATAATATATATTATAGCCCAAACATGAGACTATGTGCCCGAGGGCGGGTGACCATTTGCCCGACGTAAGGAGGGTAAATGGTCTTTTGCCCTGAGGGTACATAGTCCCATGTTTGGGCTATAATGTTTTTATTACATGCCTCTCTTACACACTTTTCACTCAAAATATTTAGATTTATTGCCAAATGATAATCCAGTGCTTTATTTCCATCTCAGATGAAAATCCGTTAACAATGGAACGATTTTCATCATCGAATGGCGCAATGATATATTTAAACTACTGTTATGCGGTTTATCAATTTTTTTTTCTGCAAAATTTTCCTAAACTGGATTTCCTGTGCAAAACATGAAATTTCAACATTTTTACATAAAAAATTTGTCAAGTTGAAAATAGTTCCAGTTCACTTTCAGTCCAATGATGACTATGCGGCCCGCAGTGTCATCGACGAGTTACTATTGAATCCTATGGAGCGCGCGACGTTCGATATACGAGGCATGTAATAAATACTTCTGTACATGATTCAGTGGAATTTTTCATGATTTATTGGCTATGTTTGAGATCCCCGAAAGTATTAGCATCAAACTGATGTAACAAGCAGACCAAGTTTTAAATATAAGACTGGTTGATTTTAGCGTTAAATTCAGAACAAAAAGCCACAATCAATAAATCGAATACTTTGTTTTCATTTAAGTTTAAATTTACACTGTCCAATGGAAAATTTCGTTTTGCAACTTAAGAATCCAACTCTATGATCTAAGCACAACATCGACATGAGGTCAACAAAACAGACAAATGAACAAAAATACTAAATGTGATTTGCAAATTGTTTTAAGACTGAATTGTAATTGAGAGAAAAGGATATACAATTTATAAAGAAATCATAGCTATCGTCTCTTCTTGAGCTGTTTCCGGTAGGTTGTCAGTAGTGTTATTGATTGTTGATATTAAACACCGTCAAGACTGAGCCCTGCGTACAGGTCTGTGTCTTCCCGTCGTTATACGGCCTCCACCACAGCCCTGCAACGGTCTATGGAGATAACTGGGGTCTCTGCGGTCCAAAGTTCTGCTGTATCGGGGTAAAATCCTTTCCCTGCCAACCTTTACCTCCTAACTGACCCCAGCAAAGATGGGAGTAACTTCTCCTAACGTCCAAAACCGCTTGTTTTCTGAAACATAACATACTCAACAAGTTGTTTACCCATGGAGATCGCCATTTTGAATCTCACTGCAGAGACCCAGTTATCTCCAGGGCTCGAAATTAGCGGTAGTCCTGCGTCCACAGACTACCATCTTTTCCCTAGGGCTACCAAAATCCATGAAATGGTAGCCCACACCGACTACCACAGACTGGGACATAAAATTCAGTCAGTACTTGGCGTGCAATGGCAAATATCTGAACTGACGTACTTGAATGACAGGCAATGGAAGCCATAGACCATTGCAGGGCTGTGGTGGAGGCCATATAACGCCGGGAACACACAGACCTGTATGCAGGGTTACGTCAGGACTATACCACCACTGTCGGGACAGGAGTGGTATTCACTCCATCTTTGCAGAGTGAACAGACAGAACCAGTGTATATCAATTGCTGATTTTGAATTACCACAGAGATGAGCACCTACTGTGCATCACAGTCAACTAAGTTGCACTAGTGACCCATGGTCACTAAAGGACAGATATTGTCAGGACAGATATTGTCAGTAACATGACTGTCCTGTGCTGGAGGAAAAAATGCTACCTCAAGGATGTGACAAACATTACAATTTGTAGATTTTAATAAAATATGACATCAAAGTTTCAAAGCAACACTGTCTTCAAAAAGGAATAAGACTAAATGTAGTTGGTAACAGCAGAACACAAAAAGTGGAAAAATACCTTTTCAAACATTTGACAGGTGTTTATGTAATGCGAAATATGCTTATAAAAAAATTAGAGCAAAATATTGTAAATGTTTTCTTTTGTTGGGCTGTCACCAAAATTTGCAGTTTTAGTAATAGATGACACAATAGCTCCTATTTGTAAAACTTTTTGTCTTTCTGGACAAAGAACATGACACTTCAACCAATAGACACTATAGGGGATGACTGTCTATGGGTCTAAACATAGTCCTTCCACAAAGGAACCAAACAAAAGACAAGCTCGACCTCAATTTTACATTTTCATTTAAAGATATAAGCGTAAGATTTTTCAGTTGGTCAATCAATGTTGATGCTACAAAACAAATTCCCCATGTCATTCTCTAGCTCTCATACATTTTCTCCTCTTCAGGAAATTTGAATTTTGCTGCACTAACATAGAATGTATTGTGTCAATGTGCTTATTGATGAAGACAATGGATTGCTCACTTACATCCTGTCTCTTCCTACCTCCATGTTTCTACTATATGGGTCAACCAGCATTATTCTGACCAAATAAGCTGCCAACAATGGCACATGTAGTCGCTCTTGTTATTCTCATAAAAATCTTTTGAACCTAATCATAATGTCCATAATAGTTTTCACTTTTTGATGTAGACATGTGTTTTTGTCTCAATTTCAGAAGTAATTTTGGCGTCAAATGCAACATGCCATCACAATCAAAGGTAAATTGTGTTTGAAATTTTTTTACACAATCCTCAACATGTCTTCTGGTGAATTTCAGCTGGCCATGTTTACACCAGTGGTTGGAAACTAGACCAAACAGACAACTTTGTCCAGTGTGCAAAGCAGGAATCAGTAAAGATAAAGTTATCCCTCTGTATGGAAGGGGAAATACAAAACAGGAAGATCCAAGGTGTGTACATGGATGATGTGTGTATTTTAGTCAGATGCCAATAACCTTGACTTGCATTCATGTCTGTTATGAAAGCTTTGCATCAGTGCTGTGTTGTTGCTCTGAAAGGAGTGTAAAATCCCAAGGTCAAATTCACAAGTGCATGATATATATTCAAGTAATAAATCTTATCTTATATCTAATCTATGGCTTGTCCAGTTCAAAAATTCTTGACAGATATAAATTCAAAAGTCATTTTTTGGTTTTGAACTTCCATTTTTCTGTAATCTAGGAATGGAAATTTCACAGGAATGCCATCTTTGACTAACACTTCCCACTGTTGTATTTGTTACCATTCTTTATTGAGAATTGTGCTTTTATATCAATTTCTGTGTACTTTAGCTTCCAAAGATCTATTCCTGCTAGTTAACAGATGATAAATTGTAAATTGTTTTTGTCCTGCAGGCAAAAATTACCTCCAAGGCCACCTGGTCAAAGACCAGAACCAGAGACACATGGGGTAAGTTCATACACAACTCTACTGTCATAAGTTTAGTTGTGTATTTTCTTTTCGCGAAAATCTCACATCTGCATATTCAAATGAGGAAAGATTGTGGTGACATTTTATTATACTTATATATTATTTATATATATATTATATTTATCATATTAAATATTATATTTATGTTGTTCAGGTTCTAGTTACTGCTGAGGCATTTACAAGTGTTAGTTTAGTCTGAAGATAGTTTGATTTAACTTTCATGGTAGGACTTGTGGAACTTCTCATACGAAATGGGCAAGTTGTCTCCTCTGTTAGACCACTCATGTCAATGCTGTCAAACTGTGAAGCTGACATAAAAATATTCACGAAGCATTGATGATATTAGTAAAAATCTGTCTGCAGATTTTTTGTAATCATCTTGTTAAATCTGTCATTTTGCCAGACTTATCATATTTATATAATTCAACCTCTGCAACTGAAAAATCTGACACTAGCTTCTCCACATTTAACTTTTAAAAATCCATCATCGTCAAATGAGTATCATATATCGTTTGACAGTATGATTCTAGTCATTTGATGTATTGATGCAATATACACCTTTGAGTATCAGTGTCTGATAGTTAAACCTGTTCACCCCCAATTCCCTGTAAACAGGTCCACTATCACCATTGACAACAATGGGCTTGGGCCGAACCATGGTGGTGAAAGGGTTAAGAGAAAATAATGTATACTCATGTCTCATAGGCAAAAGCCACTGGTTGCCCATTGTTGCCAAATGCATTCTGGGATTCATTGTATGAGTCAGACCCATTTGATAATGAATCTTGTATCACGAAACAAATTCACTGGAGGTCACTATACCTTCTCATTACATACACTGATTTTTTGGCGGAAATCACTGTGGGTCAATGTTTCTCTTTCTCATAATAATAGCAGTGCTATCTAACAGTCTTCATTGCGTCATGAGAACTTGGTATTCGTGAATTATTTTTGAAGCAAGATCCCTGATATTACGTGTTTTCCCTGTGTTCTATTCTGATAATCTCTCTTTGTGAAGGGTCAAGGAGAGCTGACAGGGCAAAAAGAAGAAAACGATTTTATTCAATTTGACCTTTGGCTATAAAAGTCAAAATGACTATTAATTGTCAGAGTCACATAGACTAATCTGTAACCATGGTTACAGTAAGATCATTTCAGGAATGCAACTGAAGTAACAGTCAAAACATAAAAGAAAATTTCGCTTGTAATTTCCCGACAAAACCTTCAATCTTTGAATATCATTGGGGAACGATCAATATAAGAATCATTTTGTACTTCCACAATGAAATCTGTAGATGTTTTTAAATTCAGCTTTTGCTACAGTCATCTGGTCAAAGTGGTTTTGTAATCTCAAAACTGTTATCATGAAGGTTAAGGAGGCTGACCAAAAATCTGTACAAAGAGAGGACAAGTGTTTTGCTAAGATAACTCCTTGTTACATGTTGCTGTGTTCTCACAGTTGAGACTCATTGAACTTTCACCTTCAGGTTTACTTCTTCACTGACCTCGACGAGCACAAGCATGTATACCATGACTTAGGTACATGTGTTTCATCAGAGCTGGAGTGGTAAAAGCTAGTAAAATGTCAACATGTCAGTTGTTTCTGCGACATTCCATTCTGGAGTCACGATATGCAAACATTCATTTTCAGGGTCTGTCATGCTGTGGCAATAAGCATCTTGACAGTAATAGATTTAGAATAAGTAAACTCTGTATTTAACTGTGCAGTTGGTGTTGAAAAGTTGAGGGACATCTGTCATGTGAAATTTCTGCAAGTTGTAACATGTAACAACAGTGACATTGAAAGAGAAATTTTTTTGTTCATTTTCTTGTAGAGTATGTGTAATGTCAGTATTTAACATACATTAGGATGCCTGAATGTTTGATCTAATGTTTGAAAGTTTACTCTGTGCTGCCGTGAGAGTTAAACATAAATCACAATTTTTTTTCCTTTCAGCCCTTCCAAGGGTTTGGTTTTGGAGATGGTGGTTTTCAGATGTCCTTTGGCATAGGCGCCTTCCCCTTTGGAATATTTGCATCAACTTTCAATTTCAATGATGGCAGGCCTAGAGCAGGTAAAGCAATTGACTAGTCCACTGAATCGCCGAACAGTCTTGTGAAAGCTTCAGAACTGGAGCGCTGTAACTCACGGCAAATGCTCGGTCAATGACAAATAAAATGAAAGCACACACTCTACATAATGACTACCAGGTTATAGATGAATGAACCATAGTGTTTATACAAGGTTTGCTAAGTCTTACAAGATTGTGCAATATCCACATTTGCCATCTTTTCAATAACCATACAGTGTCTTGGACAGAATTACTATGCTTTACTATGGTTACATACCTTAAAGGATGGTGATCACTTTTGCTTTTTTCAATATGTTCAATAATCAATGGTCTCTTCTGCCAGGGGTTTCAAATTTTTGTCCTTGACCATTTTCAAAGACAGAATTACAATAAAAGCATTTGTTTTCTAAATACAATACAATGTCCATTTAAATATGCAAATTTCTTTGAATGCCTGTGGGCCATCATGCACGTGACCTTGACCTCGACCATTGGTTGGATATTATTCACTTTTAAATTAATGATTTCTTGTATGGATAGTCTTTCCTTTCCTTGTACCTGTTGTCATGACAGACATTTAAGTTTGATTCTGTAAAGAAGTGCGTGGCCATTGATGTTATTTTGCTGTGTCTCTTTTCACACTTACATGTGTTACAGTAAATAGGCTGTCAACAGCACTATTTGCTCACCAGGTAGCAGTAACAAAACAATGAAAGACATTTTGAAATGCTGACAACTTTTCCTGCTTGGTTTCAGCCGCGCCAGGAACTCCACAGAATGAGGAAGAACAATTTTTGTCAAGGATTTTCCTCTGGGTTGCCCTGCTGTTCATGTTTTGGTTGCTAATTGCTTGATTCTCTTGCATCAAGTCGGCTACGTCTCTGTGGACTGTGACTCAGGGGCTTACTGCTACTGAACCAAAGGTTGATGAACTTTTGACAAGACAAGCAGCCACTGGAGACGAAAAATAGCAAACAAACAAACAAACGGATAATATTTATGACTGGTACTTCCAGTAACCGTCTCCCATTTTTGAAAGTCAGTTCTCATGGACGTTGGGAGAAGCCTTTATTTCAGTGATAAAGTAAAATTTCTAGTGACTGACATCAAAATCAGATCAGAATCCAGGTATGATCCTAAGATTTCAAATATAGTGGATTGTACAGTGCCGACAAAAAGCCCTATTATTTATGGAATTCAGGGTCCTCTATAGATAACTGTATAATGCATAACCTGGATGATGGCCCTGATTGGCAGACAAGTTGGGGAAATTAAGTTTCATCTTGTCTCGCAACTTGGGATTTTTCCTAAAGAGAAAGGAGCATTGTCCACGGTGAGATCATTTGTAGTTAGTTTTATTTAGGATGTCATCAAAATATTAGGACAATTTCTTTTCAAATTTACAATCAGTTTGTTTCAAGCAGTAACCTTTGTAGTAATTTTGACTTTTACTGAAACTGATGTCATCAAGAAAGGAAAGGTGTTCCTTTCAAACTTTCATATCAGATGTTTATGAAATGTTATTTTTTTTCTAGTCGTTTCTTTCTCTCTGTCTTTCTGTTGTAATTTTTTTAAAATATTGTTACAGTATCCCAAGCAAAGCAAAGATGTTGTAGAGAAATAGCAAACGTTTTGTTGGGAGCCACAAAGATGATATTGGCTGTATTACTCATCCAACATTGCATGCACCAAGTATTCTAGCATTCAACCCTGTATATTGAAAGAATGAAGTCCGGTCGGATTAAAATAGAAGGAATATCAGGGTCTGTACACTCCTGGAAAGTCCTTGAATTTTAAAGCCTACCATAAAGTCCTGGGAAAGCCTTTGTAATTGAAATGAAGTCATGGAAAATTGATAAGCCACTCAAAATTTCAAAATTGGAAGATGATTAGTCATGATATTGTAAAAAATGATAAATTGTACATTGATGTCTGGCAATTGGCATTTTTGCATGTCAAAAATCCCTTTGAAAATTGCTGAAAAACTCCTTGAATTTTAGGTGACTTTCAGTGTATGGACCTTGGGATATTACCAGTATGTCAGGGAAATGGAATTATTGCATAATTTTATTGGGTCATGCTGTAGTAATGGCTATATCAGTGTTTGATAAGGCTGTTATGTGATAAGCTTAACACTGTAAGAAAATGGAAGTTGAGATAATAGTATTTCTCTGGGTCCGGTTCCAACTGAAAGAAAGGACATACAATATCAAAACAAAGGTCCTTTGTTAAAAAATAATAATAATGAAATATAATGGAAATGAAAAACTTCAAGAACAAGTTGATAGCAGGGTTAAAGATAAACTTTGTGTGGTTGCCATGGTATCTTGCCCTGCCGACTCTAGCTTTATGGGATGCAAAATAAGGTACTTGACAGATTAAACACCTCAAGTGGACACCTAGGCTCGACTGATCAGTCAAAGGCAGATAGTACTGTCTATGGATTAGAGGACAAGCTTGTGAAGTTAATTTACATGTGTATGTACATTACCTGTAAAATGTTTGGGCCCCTGTGGACTGGTATATGATTGTGTCATTTTAACGAGAAAGGTTTGCAATTTTTGATTTGCAATCAGGGTGTTTTTGATGAAAAAGTATATTTTATCCCAATTGCACTTAATTTTGGTGTAGTTCATGGAATATAGTTTTCAGTTTGATCCGTGCTCTGTCTCTTGTTCACCATTTTGTTGGTGTGCTGTGGGATTATATTGTAAATACTCTAACAAAGCCCTAACTACAACTTCTTAAATGGAGTATTGAATTTCAGTGAAAGGGGCAACCCATGCAAGAATAACGTCTTCACATTAATCACAGGGGCAGAAACTTACTGCTAGCGAAGTGTCCAAAACAGACTGTTGGAGTTCCAGAGCTGTGGGTAGGATCCAGTTTGGACTCTTACACAAAAAATATCAGCTCTTGGTTTATTGTTTTAGAAAGCTAAAAAAAAAGTTAAAAATAGGATTGAATGAGACTGTTGACAGACGAGCGCATGCAGCAATCAGAAAATGAGTCGGTTCAATGGAAAGGGTGCTTTAGTCAGCTGAGGTTACATCCGACTCAAATTTGCTCATGTCCTATATTTACATCGTAATCAATAACTGTTATGCTACTTTTTTGTTCTGTCACACACTATTTGATGCATGAATGGGGAAGGAGGGATGGGGGGGGGGGACGTGTGTGATGTCGTCTTTGTTTTAATCGTCCATGATGAGTAGCACAGTTTGCTTTCCAAAGCCACAAAAGAACTGGTAATTTGATGTATTGAGATTGTAATATGAATTGCTCTGAACAAGGAGCATTTATAATTTCAGTAATGTGTTTTTAATTTTGGAACTCTTGAGTGGTAGCTCAACTCTGCAACAGGTTTTGCATGTAGAAAGTAGTTCCTTATGGATGCATTCTCAAGGTATAGCTTAAGTCAGAAAAATCACCAGTGGCCTTTGTTTAAATGTAAGTACTTTGTGTGATTGTTCCTTAACCCTTTCACCAAGAAATTTTATTATCACTGTATTGTTTTCCAAGGCAAAGTTGGACCGCAATACATATAAAAAGGGATGAAAGAGTTAGATTATAGGTTATTTCTTACAAGAAGTGAAAATTGCGTTTGTGTTGCCTCCCTTACTGTATACCGCACTTCAGTATGTAGTACAGTGCTTTTTATTTTTGCCCACTTTTCATGTCTATGTAAGATGTTCTATTGCAAGAATTACAGATGGGCAGCCGTAACTTCACTCGTTCTGGTGTTTCCTACCTATATCCTTCTTACTTGCAAAAATGAAAGAATCTCCCGATCTGTCAGTTTGCTGGACCAGCTTTAGTGTTCAACATTGACATTGTAAACAATTTTAACAGGCCGAATTACCCATGGCATGCTTCGAAGACGCAAGGTGAGTTGTATTGTTCACCTAGGTACTGAAACCATGGGAAGAATACAGCATTGTTAACAGTAGTGAAGTATATTAATGACCGGTATACTGTAAGAAAAATCAGAACTTGAGAACATGTAAATCATAGTTTTTTTTGGTGATGGGCTTAATTCAGAAGGGAGTACAAATGCTTTTCAAGGGGGGAGGGAAGAGGGGGGTTGGGTGGGAAAGGAATACAAAGTGATGTATATTGTGGCCATTAATAAAAGCTATAAATATTAAAAGAAACAAAGAAGAGACCTTTGTGTTTATTTATGTATCATGGAAATAAACAGTTGGTACATCTCCATCACCAGGCTAAATGGCTTCTTAGGACAAATGTGAATTTGTGTCGTACCACTAGAGAGTTTGTCTGATTCAAAACGAATTATGAGTGGAAGACCAGCAGTCTTTTACTTTGGATATGTACATAATTTGTAGAGTGAAATGCTACCACATTATTGAAGTTTTTCCTGTCTTGGCAACAAATCTGAATATAGTCTAATATTAACTTAGTCCTCATTAGTCTTAACGGAGAAAGTATGGGGGACTTAATATAGATTGGGCTCTGTCCGTCTATCGTTTCACATTTGGATCTCTGACATGCCTGGCCCAATTTCAAACTTGGTACATACACTATATCATTCATATGCACATCAGTTTGTTTTGTGATATGATCCAATGTGGCTGCCAGGCAGCCATTTTCTAGGATGTGCCTTTATTGTCTAATTTTAAACTTGGCACAAGATTAACACATTGTGACTTACGTAAGCATGTCCAAATGTTTTCATGGTGAGATCCAATACGGCCACCAAGTTGCCGTTTTCTTGCATTTTTTTCATGTCCAGAGCCGTTACTAAGATGTGCCTTGACTGTTTCCTTTACCTTCCCACAGGAACTGAACACTATGACTTACATGTGCACATCAAATTTCTTCACAATACGATCCAATATCCAGGCAGCCATTTTTTTTATTTTTTCATACCCACTCTGATTACATTACGTATTAAATGACTTACTTCTTTCATTATGACAGAACCCAGTTGATGTTGAACATGTGTTTAAATATCTTGTATACACATATGCAGTTCAGTGAAATGCATGTTTGTACCTTTTACATGCTGCATTACTGCACTAGGAACAGAAGTATTTCATTGTCCTCTATGAAACCGAGGGAACCTGTCAACATCATTCACTTTTGAGCATTGCACAGGCACAATCAGGTCAACCTCATCCAGTTCACTTTGAACACAGCTACATGCAAGCTACCATGTGATAGCGCCCTCTATCAGTATACTTACAAAATATCCACCACTACTTGCAGGGTACTTGCCTCGATTTCTATCCTTTGACTTTTTCACTATTACCATTGTCATCCCCTAGGAAATCTGACCTTGCCAAAACAATTCTCTTGCAAGTATGCCACAGGCACATTCAAGTCAACCTCATTCAGTACAATTTGAACATAATCAAGTAGTCATGAAAGACTGTATGTGATAGCACCCTCTTCTGTGTATTTTCCATGTTCTGATCCCATTTGTTTAAAAGAATACAAGGCACAAAGGATATGTCACCACTTCTATTGAAAGAGAAAAAGGAAACATTCTTTTGCCAAGTTGGCACTTCTGGAATTGGGAACTGCATTTACAATCACATCTGTACACTTTTACTGATGCACATGGACAAATTTATATTTGGGGGGACTATGTCATTGACAATGACTTGTTCAATGACAGTTCTGACTTTGTACAATAGCTGGCCACTGCCAACCAAAAATTTGTCAGCATTCGTAAAAAGAACTTTTAACCCTTTTCCTGCCAGACAGTATCACTTCCCCATCAGCAAAGTCAGTAAAAAGCGGTATTGAGCTAAAACATGACATATTTTCACCTACTTGGCTTGGTCTGTTATATCATCTTTAGTCCAAAAAAATAAGTTTACAGTATTTTTGTTTTAAACAGCTTTCAAATGTACAGTATTATGTTAAAATACACCATATGGAATAAGTTGTGTTTCATTAATTTTAACCATCTTGACCTGGTGGTGAAATATGAACTTGGCAGGAAAAGGGTTAATGTGCAGTGTATTCTGATGGAGAACTGAAAACAGGTAGCGCATCACTGAGATAGGAGACAACACTTGAGATACAAAGTGCAAATTTTAGATATTCAGTCTTTTCTTTGGGTTGATACAAATTGAATTGGAGCATATGTGTACCTCTAATCCACAGTTGATTGAAAAGACAAGCTATCATTCTGTCATACAACGCTACAACAATCCATCATCAGAATCGAGAATCATAATTAATTATCCTTGCTGATCATGTTATTTTTGTCACAGTGACCACAGAGGGCGTTTTCTGTGTCAACAACGGGGTTCAAAGAATGCATACAATGCATGGGTCACTCTGGTCACAGCCACACCAGGCAATTGACTTTACAGCCATTGTAAATACCAATGCTGATGATCTTTTGGAAAGAAATTTAGATTTCCTAACTTGCAGAGTATCCACATTTCATTTTTACTTCAAATGGCACACCAGAAGAAAATCACGCAGACAGTGCAAATTTGCACTGAATAACATTACACATTTTGTTTTTTTATTCCATTTTCTCTCATTCTAAAGAACTCATACACACATAAAACAAATTCATAATCTTAAAATTCATCGTGTGTTGTCACTAAAAGTGCGCACATTTCATTCTACTCACATTGCATCTACACGGTAAGAGACACCTGTACCCTTTTAAAGCTAATCTCCATCGCCATCTGTGAATTTCACAAATCGGTGTACATCTCTGTCCGTCCGTCTGTCTGTGTATTTTTTTGGCATATGTACACAACAATAATTGAAGGGTTAGAATTGGCTGGATGTTTCCATGAACAAGTTTTCATTTTTTCATTCATTTTTAAAGGTACTATTGGTCTTTCAAACAGAGCATCAGTATTTTGAAGCGGCTAATTCTAAATATTCTCACAAGATAAACAAGTAGCAATCTTTATGATCTCTGTTCTGTGTCCATGTTTGTGATTTTCTTGAAATCTCCAAAATATTCTGATGCCTACCCTACCTTTCATTCTTCTGCCAGAATTTTGACCTCTGACCCCTGAAATGACTCCCCCAAAATGACCTATGACACTTGAAGCTTGCCCCAGCACATGGAATGTAGCTTACAGATTACAGAAATGCTTTTTCTGAAGCTAGAGAAGGGAAAGAATATTTTGCGGTTGATCCGAGGCATACCAGAATGGAGAACTAGAATTTAAGAACAACACTATACACATACTAAAATCAAACATTAGCATCTAATTTAAAGAATCACGCAATGTAAATACAAACATTTCCCAAAGCACTAATATTACACTGTTCAATACACCAAAAAGTGTAATTATCTTAAATTTTTTTTTCAATATCTTTGGTTGTCTGACCATCAACCTTTGTAAAAATCTGAAACTGCTCAGAAGCACCCATTTGCCTCTTAGAACTGATCATGAACTGTGAGCTCAGGACATTCTTGGTGCAGGAACTTATGACCTTGACAGTATGATAATCACATATGACCTTTGACATGTATTCCTATGACCCCCTAACCTCTCACAGAGCCGCATGAAAGGAGTACATTCTTCAACAATTTTTCAGGGCAAATGGTAGAATGCTGATGTCTGTTGCAGTTCTGTGCACAGCCTCAATTTTCTATAGTTGCTTTCCACCAGTTTCACAACCCAATTACCTGGTGATATTTCGATAGTCACACTGGACTTGACATCGCAAAGAAGTTCGCAAAATCTTCACACCAATACATAATCAAAACCAGTGTACACAAAGCAAATGCACTGTTTTATCAGAGACGGAGCTTGTGGCTTCTGCATCACCGTACGCTTACGAAATGATACTGTGTGCAACTTTTTGTAAATGTCGGTAAAACATGAGTTGATTTCTCAATCACTGAGGCTTTGGCAAAGACATTCAGAACAACACGCGTAAAATCTTACTGACTGGACCCCACTGTGGCAAAAAAGAGACTTTTGAAAAAGCTAAGACGCATGAAAATACAACCATTTAATTTAAATACAGTGTTTTGATAATTGTTCTCCTTAAGCTGCAATACAGCTGGCATGACATTAAAATGAGTAACACCTCTTACCATACAATGTGTTACAGGCAACCTATGACAATGCTCATGATAGTTTAAACACTGCTTAGCGCTTTCCTATTGCCAAACAATAACTTTACAATGGAAGAAATGTCTTTTTTTGTTGAGATATTTGTATATTTGTGAAAAGTTCCAAGAATCTCAGTTCATCAAAGTAAAAAAGAGTAAGCAAATGCTGAAAACTGTTGAAAATAACTTCATTTTGCACAAAGCATAATTGGAAATACAAATAGATATTCACTAATAGCAGATCAAAATATCAAATTAGTTGTTTGCTGTAGATACATCAAAAAAAGGCAAAAAAAAGAAATAAACACAATTATGAGAGGTGCATTGTGGGAGTCCATAGTTCCAATTGCAACTCACAGACATAACATTCACTAGTATACTAGCACCATCAAAATACATGTTTTGTCACATTTCAGTTAGTTTTTACAGATTCGTTTGTCTTGAACAATCCTTGACACATCGATCTCAACAGCTTTCATGGCTGTGTTACTTTTCATCCGCTGAGTGGGTCTTCGCGGCAATTGACTGCGTACAGTAGTCTCTGGGTCATGATCTGTTGGCTTGAGTACTGGGGGAGCTTGATCATGAACATGCAGGTCTCAACACGGATGAACCTGGAGTCTGGAGACCCTATCACCGAAAAGGAAAATACATTATATTTCAGATTTTGGATGTCATGAAATTTTGAAATGTTATTTGGTGATGGCAGAGCAGAATCTATATTTGCTTCCTGTGAATGACAAACCAGATGAGAACAGTGCAAATTAAGTAATTAGTGAAACATCTAATTATTCAAGCCCATTGTAAGGTGGAGAGCATTGCTTGCTTGTCTTAGTCTGAAGTTTTATGTGAGGAAACCCTGTTGTTGTATTACATTCATTAATTTTCGTATGTTTGCATATGTTTGCTTCTCTATTAAATCACTAAGCCCAGACAGTAACCCCTGTTTTTTTTCTTGATCATGAAACAATGATGTAAAGTTTTCAGAGATAGGATTGAGCAAGTTTCGAACTTTGTGTTTCAAGGTGGGATTTTTCCAACTGGCTGTTAGAAGAACTGAATCTGACATGTGCATGGTTAGTTCTCCATTTCAAAGAGTTTATGTGCCTGCTGATGCTAGTTTTCTGACAATACTACCTTTGAAGAATTCAGTGGAAACTCATGCTGCATCGCCAAACACAAGCAACTGTGCTTTTCTGTACAACCTCCATCAATATGAATATTCATGACTACACTGCGGACACTGTTTGAAAATTTCCTGGATCAAAACAGAAACTAAACAATTGGGCTGGTATTGCATGCAGGCAATTATGTTTAACAGAAAAGACATGTTACAATCACATCACATTTTCATTGACTGGTATTCCATGCATAAGTGCAGTGATGTTATCATACAGTCTACGGTCAAACAAGGGTAA
Organism: Ptychodera flava; assembly: GCF_041260155.1. Classification (NCBI taxonomy): domain Eukaryota; kingdom Metazoa; phylum Hemichordata; class Enteropneusta; family Ptychoderidae; genus Ptychodera; species Ptychodera flava. The sequence goes on from NC_091939.1 coordinate 6,893,736, forward strand.
CCCTTACCACTTGGCCCATCTGGAGGCGCTATCTTCATTGGATATGGAGGTACATGAGCAGTGTCTGAGACTCCATCTTTGCAGGGACATGTACACGGTATCCTCTCTTGATTGCAGGCAAACTTGACAAATTTACAGAGCTCCTCTTGCGAGAAACTCTCCAAGGCGTTCCAGAAGTACTCGATGTGCGTGTCTGTCTCCATCAAACCAACTTGATACATCGTATGGGCCTACAAACATGAAAATTACGAAATCTTAGCTTTCATAAGTAGCTTGTGTTATCATAATAAAATAAATGCAAATTTTTAAAAGCCATACCTTCCATTTTTGGCTCTTCTTCTGCACAACTTTGTCAAGATTCTATTAGTGAAGCAAAGAATACTCTATGGATCAGTGACAGAGTCTAACAAATAGAGCATCTGTACCATAAACATTTCATGCAGGTTTACCTTTTTGATACTGTTGAATATAATCAAAACTTAGGAACTTCTCTTCTCTGCAATGAACAGATTTCCTTACAGCGACAACTTTTGACCTTTTCTGACCTATACCAGGGTATACACAATGACATTTACATAAACTGTAAAGTCCCCTTCACTGTAACCACAGACGTAAAGAATGGTTGGATATCATCTTCCTTTCAAATGCACCAGCGCTAATGAACAAAGCAATTAAGTTTGACATCACCTACCTTCAGAAAGTCTAGATCTACAATGGGAAGTCCACAGGTTCTGAGTTCCATGTCGTAGGGTGTCATGAGTGGTAGCAGCTGTATGGGTACTACCGACGCCAAACCACACTTCACTGCCAACATTCTGACGCTACACTCTAACTCTTGCAGCCTGAGTCTGCGGATGCATTGCAAGTATTCCAACCTGTTCTCCCAGCTGCAAAAATAACCACACAAACATAATTACTGAAGTACACTTCACTAAAAGGTAACGGGTACTTCATAATTTGCAAAGGCCAGACTGTAGCAATGGGTGTACCATGCTCACTCCCACCATACACTCCCCAGGCCTTGTGCATGGGTCCTAACACTATAGTAACAATATGCCACACAGAGGGAATGGCTTAAACGGATTTTCATGCAGAGTGCTGCTTACAGAATTCCTGGCTTACATGGAGGATACTGAGTCCCAGTCCTTTTTCTTAAAGTTGAAATATTGGTCTTTGGGTGCCTTCCTTGACAAAACAGCATTAATATACCTGGTACCATTAATTTACAATACATAGTTTAACAAGTGCAGTCATGCCCTGTTCCTCCCACTGACTTGGACACTTTACAGTAATGACGTTGACAGTTTGCATTAAAGGTATACTGTCACCTGTTCTAATTTTGCCACAATTACCATGGAAAGAGAATATCTATCTAACCAATCACAGATTTTAAGCGGGTGGCCGCTTTTAAAAAACAGCGCCCTCACATGGGCATTTTGAATACCAAGGAACGCCCCCTTGACCATATATGGGCATATTTAGATTTCAGGTGACTGTATACCTTTAAAATCAAAGTTTACTCAGCAGAGTATGATGGTAACACTCACCACAAATGAACATTTCTTCCACCTGGCTTCAGTTCTACTTCATCACCTGTCAGAGAGGTGTACGTAAACCTGTACATACACCCCTCGGAGTAATGGGCGTTGAACTCACTTTCATCCTGTAGCTGCATGAAAAATACAACAACAATATACAAAGTGTCTTTATTTGACCACTGTATCAGACATAAAATACACAGGGCATGTCAAAAAGAAATTAAGTGTTAAATATGTTTTCAAAACCTCACATTTTGTGACTGCTAACATATATTTATGTAATGCTATTTGTCATAATCAACTCTTAGTGATTCAACATCGCACACATTGGATGCACTCTTTACAAGAACTCTTGTCTTGTGTTCCTGAGCCTACCTGTTCTAATTTTTTGATGAATTTGTAGGTCAGGACATCAGCTTCTTTAAGATCTTCTTCCACAGTGAGTGGTGCATCTACCAGACACTTCCAGAATGTGTGTAGCAGATCCATGGCAATGGGAATGTCTGCCCGGATTGACACGCCAAGCAGCTAAATATGGGGAAAAAATCATGGAATATCAGCTGTGACAAGGTGGACCACGGTCCCTCCAGACTGTGGGTGGACATAGGAAGAAATCAGGGAATAATAGCTGGGATAAGCTAGACATGGGAATAAATCATGGAATGTGAATTGTAATAAAATGCTTTTAGAAGAGTGACATAATGACAATGTAGCAGTGCTCTCCGAAACAAATCTCACAGCATGAATCAACAAAGTGCACATCCAAAGTAAGACCTGGTATTCAGTTCTTGGTTTTTTACTGCCAAAAGATTTGATGGCCTTCTCACTGCAGCTTTGATTAATAAACAAGATGGCTTCATCGGAACTTCAATCACACAGGTTCAGTTTGTTGAAAGTTGAAGAGTTGAAATATCTCAATCAATGAGTAGTGAAGCCCTCTGTGAATATAAGCACTTACCCTCTTGCAAAAGAACAAACAATCCCTCTTCATGTTGTAACGAGATCTCTGAATTCATTACAAGATCGCAAAACAATAAGATACTCACCTGACCAAAGAACTGTAGTAATTTTTCCTCAGCATACGTCATAGGGCCTGGTTTTAGGATATATTTACCCTTATTTCTACCAGCAGAAGAGCTTGGACACAATATTAACAGTTTCAGAATAGGGCTCTGGAGTTCATGCGTGACCTGCCAGAGAAAATGCCTGAAGGAACCACCTGTAAGAGTGAAAGAAAATATCGTACGCTCTCAATTTTTGAATTTTGTTGGTCTCGGTACAGAAAATTTTGGCAATTCAACACCTGCACAACCTTATTAGAATGGATAGTGTTATTACATTAGTACTCATAGACAGTGGAGTGGAGAATACTCAAATATCAAAGACTGATATCTTTATTTTCTGTTGAATCCTTATTTTTCCTGTTTTGAAATGTCAACAACACCCAACGACCCTGCCTCCAACTGGCTTTAAACTCATCAGGATCATACGTTCAATTGTTAAAACAATATTTTCATTTAATTCAAAACATTTTCCAAGCAAACTATGTTTTTTGCTGCAAATGAACTATACTTTGAAAGTTCTTACACTTTTGGTTTCTTAAACTCTTAACAAGATCAACCAATTTCTTTCCGTATTTATTAAATACAGGTTTCTAGTCAAGATGCATACAAAAGTTCACATACACTGGAGGAAAGGAATGAGTCTGGACTGGTTCACACAAATCGCCATGCAAGGGAGGTTCTGATATGGAGAATTCATGGAAACAGACTTACTTGTTCCATGGACTTCTTCACCTGCTAGCCTAACATTGAAAGAATAAGTCGGATCACCACCACTGGCTATGCGGACACACAGTTGAGCTGACGGTATGCTGTTCAGCTGCCGGAATGCCTGGCAAAATTGAGTGGACATCACATCCTTGGGCTCACCTATTGTAGAGCAAAAAAGGTACCATGGTTATGTCCATTCAACTGTTGTGTTGAAGAAATACCTGTCCTTATTGTGAGAATGGTAGTTTTGAGCTCATTTACCGATATCCAACTCTCGGTATTTGTGAAAACCTCATGGAAACACTGCAGACTTTGCAGGAATAAAGTTTGACCCTTTTTGAAAGCATGATGACGAGAAAGATAGGCAAACCAGTGCTTGATTGCTACAATATTATGTTTGGAAAATAACTCAGTGATGAAGAATATGAACAGCTCAGTGGTCAAACATTATAACATATGGCAATGGTAAAAGACATAGAATACACCAAATTTTGTTCAAATGATCATGTCTAGCTTGCAAAATTTATTGAAAAACTACAGGAATTGTGATTTCTGTCTTGGATACATTCAAGGTCTTGCCCTATATCTACATTATTTTTTCCCGTATTTTTAAACACATTTGATTGAATTTCGTGAACACCTTGACCTTTGACAAAGACCTACCCCCTACTACTTCAAGAGGATCTAGATTAATCTCAGGGGCCGCTTGGTCCAGGTTTCTCTGTGCTGTGATGTTCAAGATGTGGTTCAGCAGTGCCGTCTTGGTGTCGTAGAATGTCAGGCCCCTGGCATTGGCAAGCAAGGCAGCAGTGCTCTCGCTAAACATCTTGTAAGGTCGAAGGTCAACCATGGGCAGGAAGAAAGACTGTAGAGTTGTGTTCAAGGACTGGAGTAAGGCAAACCGTAGTCGTATACTTTCTGGTGGCAACCCTGCAGACAAAACATGATACTAGAAAGTTCACACATCATCTTCGATTGCCACTACAATCATTTGTTTCATCTAACCATCAGAGGTTTTCATTCACTTAAAACACATTTTATTCAAATATTATTAAAGCACTTATGAGAAGCCTGGTGAAATTGGTGTTTGTCAATATTTTTAAAGGGACGGTATGTCATAAAAGTCTGTATGTGGTTCCACTTTGAGTGATTGCAAGTCCTTACACAATGTCTACACTGTTAGTATATACTGTACCGGTATATCTGCACTGCCTTGATGATACTTTCAAGTGTAAGCACATGTAGATTTTGTGGTACAGTGTGAGTGAACCCCCCCCTACCCTCCCCCGAATTCCTGGAGAAAAAGTTATTTTTGCATATTAATGATGTTTCTCTGATGTCACTAGGCATAAACCCTCCTACCATATACCCCCCGCCCAAATCAAACAACATGTTTCCATGAGAATTATGGCACAAACTTTTCAACTGTGGCTATGAATATCGTCAAAAGTTGCTGGAAGGGAAAAAATTACTATGCCCATTTTTTTTGCGGGGGTGGGGGGCTATTCTGAATAGTTATCACCCACCTTGTAGACAGTTGTAATCTGGATTTGCACACTGGGCCTCGGTAAGGTAAATTTCATGGGGATGAAGTCTAGCTGGTGTAACAGCCAGTCTTCTGCATAAGGAATTGATGAAAGAGACCAGGGCACAGTCCATTTCTAGTGTCCACTGCTTACAGAGCTGCAAAGCTTCACTAACTTCAGAACATGCACACCTAATATGGAAGGAGCAAAATGACATGTGTTTACAGTAATTCAATGGAGAAACTCTTCAAGTTTCAGACAGAAACTTGATAAATACTTTAAACACACATCCAACTGTTTTCATGGCAAAAAGTTCTGTTTGTTTGTGAAACTCGCTTAACTCATATATCTTGTCATATTTTTAGGCATTTCTGGTATAAAATTCCTGTATAACCTAAACTTTACTTTGACTTTGTAATCATGTTTTACCTGTAGAAATCTACCATGTTAAAAATATGGTCGACCACCTGAGACTTTCATAAATCACTTAGGTGGCAAAATTTTATTCGAGACACCAAAAGACTAGGTAGCTTTTGAATAGTTCATTTTATTGTATGTTGAGTGCTAAAGTGACATATGTACCTTAGACGATTTAACATTCAACAGTAAAGTTTTAGAAACTTATTTATATATTAATATTAATTCGTTCATTCCATTTATTTATTGATCAATAGAAACGGCTTATTTTTCATTATCTATTTTCAAGGGTATGATTTTAGTCCATAGATTCACATCCATAAAATAATCATGAGTGTTAGTGTATTAATTTATCATATGGATTAAAGTTATTATACAAAGAAAAGAACTTTCTCAGTTTCAGTATGTAACCTGTGACTGATAATTCTATGATCAAAAGCATTTCTAAAAGGGCCAGGAATGACTAGAAATGTGTTATCTTCAGTTTTTTATAAGACGAACACTTACAACTTACCTGTCAAAGTGTAAATCATACCCACAAGCCATGATGGCTCTCCACGCTGCCCTCACATCAACCTTTGCTTTATCAGCTAGGTACTGAAGAAAGCCCTCTAGTGTCAGCACCTTGTCTTCACTGGACTCCTTAACTTTGGCATCTTCTGTCTTGGGTTTCTCACTGGTCTCCTTAGCTGATTTCTCCTGCTTCCTGACTTTCTTCTCAGTACTGGTTGTTCTGATGTGAATGTGGATAAAGTGTTCATGGGTTCTTAGTATGTGCCTGGTCTACATTAGATCAGTGCTTCTGGAGTTGTGTTACCTTGGTTTTGTCAAAGTTACGCTTCAGCAAACATACTATGGCTACCCATCATCAGGTTTTCTGTGCCAAGGCTTACCAGCCCTCCCAACCAGACATTTTTTGATCATGGACATCCTCTGAGATGGAGCCCTTGAAATCTAACCTTGAAAAGGTTTAGGTCTAGGGTTCAAGTAAATCAAAGACTAATTGATTGTATCCCCAAAAAAGGTTAGTAGCCCTATAGTGTCATATAGCTGTAACATTTGATGCATGTTTTAGTAATTTAGTTCTGTCTTTCAACAACAGTCTGTTGTTTATGTGGAAATGTCTGGTGTATGTTTGCAATGTCCACTTTTATCATGGACAACTGAGTTTAAGTCTGGACCGGAATTCATTTGTCAACAATAAAATTACATTGAGTGAGCATGGCTGATGCGGTCCTTTTGTATTTCAACATATTTTGTGGAAGAAGAATAAGAAAATGCCTGTGTTTTACAGAATAAAAATACTTCAAATATTGTCAAAGGTTACAGCTATGGTCCCTATCAGAAAGTCGTTTCCATTTGGTTCAGTTGGTCATTTGGAGTTAAAACTTTTCATGGGGGCGTTAATCCAATTTTTAGAAACTCACTTGACTTTGACAGTGGTCACATCTCCTAATGCAAGTCTTTCTTTGCTTCCTCTACTGTTCCTCTTGACCGGTTTAGCACCTTTCTCTACATCTTTCCCATTCTTTCCTGTTGGAGAAATTACATTATTCATGGAATATATAAAGTATCAGGACTGTGTGAGAGTCATCATGAGGCTGTACTCAAGAACATCAATGTGTAGTCTCTTCATGAAAGAATATGGGTGTGTTACATTTCAGATGCAAAGATTCAGTTCTGAGAATTTGAAACTACTTCTTATCAGACTTCTTTAAGGTAGAATGCATCTCAGGGACTGATATTTTGACTCTTAAACTTTTAAAATTCTGATCTACCACTTGTGGGGGGTTCATTTTGAAGCAGCTTTCGCTGTCTTAGTTGTTTGATTTTAAATCGAGTTAATCTTTATAGAATTAACACAAGGATGGCACCAATTTTGAAATTCAAATATCAATAAAGCTTGGATAATTTGCATCTCTAGTACCAAAATTTGTGCCGTGACCCCTGATTTTTATTCTTGTTTTTGAAAGAGAATGGTTGAAAGATTCCTTGAGGAAAGTTGAGCAAAAGCTTAAGTCTTTCACTTTCGAGGCACATACAACCTTACAGTTGTTTGAATGCTATCCTCAAGAGAACCTGACATGCTATACAGAGAAACCCGACACCGAGAAACAATCATGTGTTTGTAGACCTGGTGTTTTCCACAATAGTGATGTTTTGTCGTCAAAGATAGCTTTGCACTTTGATCAGCATTGACCACCATTCATTTAGTGTTAGGGATGGAGTTCATAGCTAGGGGTCCCCCTCCCTCAACACCCTTTTTGCTGAAAACCCGTCACTTCCTATCCAAAGATTGTGTGTGCACTAATCCTCGCTTGTGCTGCTTTCTGGTGGTATGTGGTCTTTAAGAGGATACTGGCATTAAAAAGACCATTCTGTCAAACTGCTTTTGTAATAGTTCTATGACATTCTTGCAATGGGCTATCTCACCTTGTGCTTTGACTTTGCTTGGTTTTCCCACACCATACTGTCTGAGTACGTGACTCACATGCTCCGACACTGATTTCTTAGGAGGTCTCACATTTGAAAAGAACTGATAAAGCAAGTTTCCTGGTGTCTGTGACAGCATCTGGTCCTTATTCAAATACAACTCGCTGGCTATGATCTCCTTGGTGGCCGTGTCCAGTCTAAGTTTCTGTTCTGCGTAAGCACAACTGGTGAATATTTCAGTGAGGGAGTCAACAGCTTTCGGGTGCAGCCCTGCGCTAAGTTTCTTTGTGATGAGTTTCTGTTCAAAGTATCGATCCAAGGTGTCGTTGGTGTGAGACTCGGCTAGCAAGCTCTGATTGACAGGAAACACAGACAGCATGGTCTCAGAGGTTACATTCACAAGGTCATCGTCCTCGTAGGTCGTGGACAATCCGATTGGCCTGCTCTTAAGCAGCGCTGCTTTGATGTCCTCAACTTTAGCCTTTGACCTCACTTCGATCACCGCCACACCTTTGACACAGTGTATTGTTTTCACCTCCTCCTTCTTATCTCCCTCTTCTGTTTTCCGTTCTCCTTCAGTTGGAGCTGAGGGAACATCTTCTGATGATGGTGGAGGTGGAGGCGGTGGTGGTTGAGGAGGCTGCTGTGGTTGTGGGTCAGATGCACTCTCTGCATCCACATTCGCCTCTGCCTCTGTAACATCCATGATTTCAATGTCCTCTAAGTTGACCTCCGACCTCTCCTCTGCAAGTGGCTCTTCCCGCTCCCCTTCAGCAGTGTTCTCACCTCCAGGGAGTGAACCCCCCTCTGGTACTGCGGTTGGAGCCACCGCAGGCGGCTCTTTTGACCCCTGACCTTCACTGACCTCGCCTTCACTACTCTGGGCCTGTTCCTTCACCTCACTGCCCCCAGTGTCCATTTCAATTTCTTGAGTTGGTATGTAAATTTCTTCCTTGTAGAGTCCCCCTTGTCCATTACAAGCCTTCATGATAGCTTTCCTCACAACTTCTTCTTCCAGATGAGTGGGGATACCTGAGACTACAAGTAACCGGGAGTGTGCAGTAGGCACCATCAAGGACTGACAGGCATCGCTGATGGCGTCCTTCGTCACTGCTTGTCCTTGTGATTCGCGATATGCCAAGTGTCTCAGTATCAAAGACATTGTAAGTGCTCTGTGAAACCACAGCATGTCTTCTGGTTTGGATCCATTGAGGCTGACATCACCCGAACTGTCACTTTCACTAGGCTTCAGACTGCGTTTCGCACTGCTCAGACGTTTGGTTTTGATCTTCTTGCGCTTGGCGGCTGTGACCGGGCTAGTTGGAGTCACTGGTAGCGGAGGCACGCTGGTAGAAATGCCAGTGGCGACTCCTGGTGCTGTTGATACCGTCAGTGAAGAGGCAGAACTCATGGGCATGCTGATTTCAGATAATGCCAAACACACCTCCATCAAGGCATGGAAATACGTGGTATGCCTGACTAGACCCGACGCACCTGATCCACTGGATTGTGTCTCACTGTCATACAATTTGCGAAGTTCGGTCTGCAACTGCTGTAACTGCATGAGCAGCGACAGCGACGGACTCGGATGAGGCAATGCAAATTCCATTTGCTGTGTCTTGTGAAGCCTGCGCAGAAGCTGGGCCAAGAGCAGGAAAACATATTCCTTGATCAATGCTGGAACATCCGTGTGCCACAGATAGTAAGTCAACAACTCGGTTGCATGCAGCAATACGCTTGCTGTTATCACAACAGGCTCCTCATCCTTCTTGTCAAATGATGCCCTCTCTTTAAAAGTCTTTCCGCTGGCCAATGTTTCAACATATGCCATGGCTAAAGGAAATTCCGGAGGCAATCCATGCAGGTTTACAGCAACTCCAGGGGGTGGCGAGACTCCCATCTGTACCTGTATCCTATCACAGGGCAGCATTATGGTTGGATACTGATCAATCTGGCTGCTAGGGGGCGCTGTTAATCCACCAGTACTGCTGAGAGATGCTTCTATTGGATAACTGATGACTTCTTGCCTCGATGATTGCCCAGTTTTCCTAGTATGGTGCCGATGCCATAACAGTAGATCCTGGCCCAGGGTGATTTGTACAGTGATGAACTGTTTGAAGAAAGAGAGAAAAAAAAACTTACACAGTTTACACCTTCCTCATGAATCCCGAAACGATGAGAAAACTATGACTTGACAATTTCATTTCACATCCTGTAAATATATTTCTCCCATTGACGGTGATGAAAGGGTTGTGTTGGGACTACGGTCTCCAACAGAGGAAAGCGTCAAAATTAGTAACGAACTTGACTTACTCTTTCTTGGATGACTTTGGATCTGTTTTACAGCTGACCACTATCAAGGACGCACCAGGGAAATGCACATCTGAGTTGAGTTTACTCTCTGACACCGGTAGGACTTCACACAGAAAATTACTTGGAGCATTCTGTACAGGAAAACCAAAGTATAATCAAGAAAGATCGGTACTATCCCTTCCTGTCAACCCTGACTCTGAAAGCCTTCCTACCCAGTCTCAGTGAATAATTTACCATTTCCTAGCATGATACAATTTTGGAAATGATAACAATAAAAGATGAATTGTCCATGAAGTTTTGTAGCTGACTGAAACTCTGTTTTCAATTTCTACATAAAGTTAAAAAATGACTGAATTACATCGAAACAGACCCATTTGTTTCCACAATTTTACCCCAAGTGACAAAAAAAAGCTTCAAAAAGGATAAGTAATGCAAATTAGGCAGTCTACTGGCTGAAATCCACTTCAAACCGATAAAAATCCTCACTGACTTTGATGTATTGTTTCTCAGTTGATTACATCTAAGATATTCATATGGAAAAAAAGCATGGCTGACTGTACAGAGTGGATACCATGTAATCCTACTAAAGAACAAAATGACGCACTCTGAGAAATGCGGAGTTTTACAGAAAATGGAGGTACGAAGGCATGTTACAGCGGTACCAACAAATACTTGTGGACAAACATGTCCTCAGGAAAATACATATTCTAATGTACATTTATGCACAGGTTTAGTTTACACCCTGTTCCATTTAATTTCTGGTTTTCAACTATTTATTGTGTATTTAGCGTAGTCCCAGCTGGTAGCCGCAGAAATGTCTCATGCTGAAGACAGGAACCATGTAGAATGTAGTTGACCTTTGACTTACCTGTAAACAGGTACAAAGCTGATTGGTCAGTTCCATCAGCTGATCTTCACCATGCCTGGCAGCAGTTGCTATGGCAATAGACAGTTCCTCCCTCAACTTGTAGTTGTCATGGTAAAACACATCAACGATGGAGCCTGTGTTGGAGGCGAGGCATTGCCATGGTGACGGCGTGGATGTTAGGGAGGAGGCTGTGATACCTCCATCTGTCTGTGGTGATGCCAGGAGGTCATTGGACAACAGCTGAAGGTGGGTCAGATCAAGTTCAGGGACAGCTGTTGCCGCGGCAGCAATCAGGGCTGGTTCGATGTTTTCAAGGAGTGAAGGCTGCCTGACTGGACTGCGGCATTGGTTGATCAACTCCAGCAGAGCACCTCTGCAATGCATTCTTGCAACGGCTGCTTCATAGCGAAGTAACTCCCTATTGAAATGGCAACATTTAAAAAATGTTATCTATCATCTAAAAGCTACATGACATACTGTTTAACCACACAGTTAGACAATTTTACTGAAGTTTGAAATCTGAAGAGATTTGATATCCAAATGGGATCATGAATATGTCTATATGTCAATCAGAGCATTCTTCAAGCAGATCCACCCAATTTTAATATCAACCATAAATGAAAATATGTTGTAAGTGTATGGATTCATCTTGAGAAAACCACAAATCCCAAATAGTTTTTCACAAGAGATCAAAGCAATATTCTGAGGCATATACCGTACTTGTTCGAGTATAAGCCCCCGGTTCGACAACACAAAACGGCGGTAAAACTAGGGGAGGGGCTTATACTCGACGCTTAATTTATGCTAATTTTACAAACAATTTTTTTTCAACACCCCTTGAACTTTCTATCGCTTCCAAATTGACTTACACATCCAAAGAAATTGATTATACAATCTCTGAATACAGAAGTGACGTTTTGGTGAAATTTCAGCGTCAAAACAACCCTAAACTTGAAACAAAGACGTCATGCATGCTGCTGATCAACAGTAATGCGAACTGGCATGCACTGCTTACACGGAAAGGCAACTCAATATTCCAGTAAAACTGTCTACATCTTGTGAAAACAACAACATAGCAGTGAAAATTGTCATAGTTACCAGGAAAGTCTCCACAAATGAAAGGATAATTGCTTTATACAAAAGAAACTGCACGTATAGAGGATGAAAACATCACGGTCATGGTCGTGAATAAAAATAAACAATGGCAGACGTGAGTGAGACTATTCTATTTAGGGGACAGGGGTGAGCAGGGTCAAAGAATCAAGAAAGTACTAGAGAAACGTGTCATTTTCCTTACGATGCTGTCAAGGGAACTCCAGTTGCACTAGGGTAGGGGCTTATACACGGATGTAATGCATTTTCAAAAATCCTCTGAAATCAGGGGGGCTTATACACAAGCAGGGGCTTATACTCGGACGAGTACGGTACGTTACAAATTTCAACAAAAGTCTGAAAGACATCATCCGTAGGCACCAACAACTAGACATGAAATACCAATGGCTGAATGGTATACCTGTGTATGTGTAGATTAGAGGTGTCGATATTTGAGAGACCTGTTGTAGAATTCTTTCGATACCCTGGTGGTGGTCTTTCAAGCATGTCGATAGGATACCAGTATCTCACCAGCACTCCTTCACTGCGCAGGTATGTCTCAACTTGGACCAATTCATTATGCTGTAGGGATGGAAGAGGTTTGAGGAAGTGTTCAAGGCACTTATGGGGGCTTCACAGAATTCTCATATTATGTACTTCCAAATGAGTTTTACCAGTTTCTCAAGATTTTCATGTCTTTTTTTACCAATACAAAGTCAGGGTAACAGCGGAAATTGAAGTTCCTTTGTAAGGGCTGCACAGCAACACATTTGGTTCAACTTGCAGTAATATCATGCACTGTGCTAACTAACAAGAATTTATTCTCTTTGGATAAATATGATACTGTCTGGAAATTCCCTCAGGTCATTTGTGTGTGAAAACACTTTCTTGAGTTTAAGAGAAGTCTTTTGCATTAGCAATCTGATTAAAATAAATTAAATGATACATGTAGCAATTTCAACCTTTTCTAGCTCTTTGCAATAGGTTAAACCCAGATTTCCAATGGACCTCGGTATAAACGAAACTATTTGCACAAGCGTGCACAGAAACACATGTATATCCATACGCATTTGTACACATGGGTTTTTTGTACCACCATCACGTGATCTGTCAGGTGTACCAAGTACATAGAACATATCAAGCCATTTTTATTCCAGAGGAGAACCATTCTCATTTGCTAGTCTCCTACAGCATCAGTGAGGCATGACTGACAGTAAAGACGGTGCCACATCTACGTCTGATTTAAGTCATATTGAAGCATTACGAGCACATCACATTGACTCAGACAGTACATAGAACAGGTCAGTCCTTCCATAATGTATATCCAAAATAACATAACATTGCTTTTACAGATGCATGTTGCATAAAACACTGACATCAGCATTGATCACTTTGATATATCACTCACAGTATCAACATCCAAGACACCTCCAGTCAGGCCAAACGTCTTCAACATTCCCCTAACGGCAAACTTTGGTAGCACAGTTCCCCCTGACACAGTCTCACTATTATACTGCCTGATGACCACAGATGTTCCCTTTCTGACTCTCTCAATGGTGAACTTGGCCGCCTCTGCCTTGATGTCTTCGATGGTTGGCAGGTGAAGATCACGAGGCATGCCACCATTCTCCTCATAGAGAAATTCAACTGTCTGTCTGGCAATGTCCGTCATTCCTGTGTGGAAAGCAAGTTTTATACATAATTATTTCAAGTCCATTGAAAACAGGGTATTCTCCACAAGGGGAAAAATAATATGGTTTCACTTTCCAATTGGTAATAAATGGTTCATTTGTACTTGATGTTACAGCATAGTTAATTTGTTTGTATTTTGTTGTCCTCCAGGCTACGGCATTCTCAAACATTAAAAAGTAGACAACAAGTAATGGCTACACACTGAACTGACAAAAATTGTAGTGATACTGAAAACCCCAGTGATGGTATTGAAGCTCTTTTTTGTTAGAATAACTTCAGCCAGCAAACCATAAGTACGAGAGATTCTTTTTTTATGTTAGTTATCAATCTGTGTACAAACACATGAAACATTTGCTTTGACTTTATCTATCAATCTTAAATCTATCAAATCCTCCTTCCTGTTGTCATGGCAATAAGAGCACAGCAGGGCTTAAACGGGGCAAGTATTTCAAGGATGTAATTTCAATATCTCTGGTCACATCCTGTACATTGGTTTAGCACTGTCTTACAATCCTCTGAGTTCAATGTATAACATGAAAGGTTTCACAGCCGTACCAAAAGTCAATTTTCTACATTTCCCCTACCACGTACAATTTTTCTACATTCTAACATATGAAATATAACATGGAATAGAACTGTGGGAATCACTGATTGTGGAGTATGGTGTTATGGTAGCATCAGCATTATTTGCAATGAAGGGTGGGTGTTCAGAATTGTTTTCAAATAAGCGGTAACATACTTGACAGCCAGGTAAGGGCAAAAATCCATAAAGGATGTATTCTTTTTGTCATCAGACAACTTTTGATGGGAAAATAGCATGCAAGAATAGGCAAATACCAGCTCAACTTTTCCTGTTTCTCAGCTAAAAATGAGTACTCTGACAACCCTATTGTCATGGGGAGGACAAATCAAAATGACAAATATTACGTATTTCTTTCGTTGATTTCCAGTATGTTGGCTCTACAAGATCTTGGGTCCACCCATAGTCTAGGTCAAAGGCCATTATTGAAAACAATGATGTTCATCAGTCTGTACCAAATCATTGTAGTGAAAAAGCAAAATATCAAAATCCTTTACCAAGTTGCAGTGCTCCTTTGATTTGCTCTAATCCAGATCTCCTCTCGGCTTCATTCCTGAACCTCCTCCGAATGACCGGAAACACTTTGCATTCCCAGGCCTTCACTAATAAAGCGTGGTGATCCTCATGTGGTTCATCTTCAACATCGCCATCATCACTGTCTTCATCTTGAACTGTTGTGGTGGTCGTTGCCATGGTGTGGATGTCAGGTCCAGTGGTTGTGAAGTTGTCATAGCTATGGTGCAACTTGTACAGCACAGAGATATCCGTGTTGTATTCTGTTTGAGATAAAATCAACACAGCATTAGAATCCGTAACTTTTCATTCAGAAATAAAACGGCATGATAATGTATAGGTACAATCTTATTGAGCATTGTATATTATTTGTACTTTGATGTAGATGTAAATAGTATTTACATAGCAATAAAATATTAATACATACTTTGCATCTATGCTAAACTAATATTCCTGTAATACTACAGTAACATAACAACTAAGTTTGGCCCAAAACACTGCTATGAAAGGGTGTCTCTGTGGCATCTGCAATGCTGACATACACTATATATCAATTGTGGTTGAATGTGCGCATGATCTTATGCCTTTATTCTAATCTGTGCCTGTGATTGTGTACAATTTTTACAGTATGAAAATATTTATTTTTATCACCACACAAGCTGGAAGTCTCTTATTATTGTCACAATTTCCAATAAACTATAAAACATCTCAACCATCTAAGTGGTGATTTGCATTAATTTCTTTTGTTTAGATTGTTAAATGGAATACTGTGGAAAAAAATTGGAGACAAAATCTTCACATTTTCACTCACCTTTCAATTCTTTGGAAGATTCCGCTATCCTGCAGGGTGGTCCTGGCGGAAAGCTATCGTCTGCAGTGGATACTTCAGGTACGATGTCATTTCCTGTCCCTTCATTATCGCTGTCTTCCCCAAGGTGAAATGGTAAATGCCCAAAGTTAGCACTGATCTCCTCTGTAAGGTCTGAACATTCATCAGCCGCGTTGCGGTGCTGACGTCCCTCGGCATATGCAAATGAGCGTGAGCCGAAATTCGCACGAATGCGGGTGTTCTGAAAGCAAACAGAATTAAATCATGTACATGCAGTACAGTGTTCCTCTTACAAAGGGGGAATAAAATTGGTAAATTTGACTCCGATTGATGGTGATCTTGAGAAATGATGCAAATTTAAGTTACCATTTTTCAAGGTGTTTACAAATTAAGATTATCGCATGTATCAAATATCAAATTGAAGACAGTCTTTCTGTGCACTAAGTGTTTGATATATCAGAAGCCCACAAATCATTCACACTTCATTCACATAGTTTAAAATACAGTATCAATACTTTATATCTATATCTTAAGATCCCATTGTAGAGGGGGGCCTTGGCACACATTGGTTTTTATTTTAGAGGGATTTTGTTTGAAAAGGGGGATTTGCACGATCATGCAATATGGAGAAAACATTGATAGCAATGAAAAATATCAAGTAGACAAGGCACACATAATCCACACTAAAGTACTAACAATATTGTATCAATGGTATTGGAAATTTTGAGTCACACTACAGGAACAATATTTATGTCCCATTTTAACACTTAAACATGCAAGAACATTATGACTTTTAGACAAGTACATAAACTTAAAGATGTGTTTTTACAACTTTAGTTGAAATTTTGCTATTGTCACAAACTTAGAGCATTTTAAAACATCATTAAGCATACAATAAAATGTCAAAATTAATCTTCTTTCTCCCAAGTTGTATTAAATATGGTTTGTCTATGAAGCCTGGTAGAATGAGGATCAATCTGTTATCTACACTGAAAAAATAATATAGCTAATTGTCAGAATTTGAACATGATTTACACAGAAGGAATGATATATCTCTGTCTGCGAGACAATTGTATCTTCACAAGTACCTTTTTCTGTATGTGTACCACTGGCCAGAGACCACCAGACACATCATCTAACATTGGGTTCAACCTCTTGCCATTGTACGTGAAATAGACATGACCTTTGACCTGTTGTCCAGGGAGAGGTGGGGTGTCTCCCTCCCTCTCCCATCCACAGCCTGCAATATCCCCTGCATTGAGTGTGATGTCGAGTCGAACACTCTTCCACTGCAATAGACTGGATCCGTTGTAATGCACAGCACGTCCATTACTGGAATGTAGAATATACAGGGAGTCAATTTTCTGCTTCGTCTGAAAATTGCTTTTTTAATAGTGGAGTGAAAGTAAAAATGTTTCCTTTTTTCTGTACTTATTGTATACTCACTTATGAAACAGAACAGTTCCGACTGGGTTAGTCCATGCCCCGTCTTTTCTCTCCGCCGCTGGAGCAAACCCGAAGGACATGATAGGTCCAGATTCATCACCAGATTCTCCATAGGAGCAGATCTCCAATTCCCAGTAGAATGACGGAGCCTGATTGTGACAAGGGAACGGAAGTTATATCAATAACCGTGGAAAAGCAGTTCTGTATAAAGCTTGGAATGAGAGGTATCAATAACACTTTAATTCTAGCAAGACCTGACATGTAAAACAAAAGAACCATCAGCTCCTAACAATAACATCACATAGTTTGATTCAATGCTGTACTATTTGAGGCTCTGAAGGGATCACAGATCTTACAAACACACCAGATCACTTTTCTGTTTTGCCAATCTTTTTGCAGTAAGAATGAACTTGCTAGTTCTAACTTTGTGTTTTGTATTGTTAAATGTAATCAAATTATCCATTTAAACAACGACGAACACAAACAAGCTGAGATCTTTTGGTAACATTTCATTTGTCATAGATATGTTACAGTCACATGTAATGATGGCATTGTTGCTCTGTATGGTATAAACACATTGCAATGCATTACCTGTGATGGTATTGACTGTGTAGCATAACAGAGTGTTCCTCTAGGAAGCCCACTGCTGGCGCTTGGATCACCAAGGAATGTGACTCCCGTCAAACCGTGGGAGAACAGACACGCGCGGACTGGAGGAAATGTACGTGATGGATCCCAGGTGATTTCTTTGCTCTGAAATTGTAGACAAGGATTTTTTGTAATCAGTAGATGGAAAGTGTTTTTGTCATCAAATTACAATGAATCAACCATGAATATGAATATAATATGATTGGATGGATGGACGGATGAATAAAAAAGAGCAAATATTTAGTCAAGATGGGGGTTACCACTGTGCATATCATTCTGTTGCAGTACAAGGGATAAACCTGTCAAATTGATGTTTGAAGAATTCTATGTTGCAGATACTTGTTCATTTTCCATCCTATAAACAGAATCTGTAAAACCATCGAACAATAGTTTTCAAATCAGTAAGAACAACACACCATTATTGGACGATGCAATACTTAAAGTAATGTTGGTATTATCATATCAGCTTGTGTTTGTACGCTGTCAAAACTGAATACAGCTGGAATACACTGGACATCTACTTACATTTCTGCCCGCTGTTTTGCTTGGTGGAGGTGGAGGCCTAGCACAGTCTCTGTACAGCATCCGTAGTCTCTCACACTGTGTTTCAATCACAGGTAATCGTTCACCTGCAAAATGTACACAATAACATGAAGAAATATCAAATTAAAAGCTTACTTCTTGATGAGAAAAATCCTGAAAAACTGAAAATTCCAATCTAATTTTTTTATTTTCACTAACTTATAAAGTACAGAAAGTATTGTACTTTTTGGCATTTTTCTAACACTCCTAGCTTCAGGTATGTTTTGGAGTTGGATTGAAGGGCCGTTGAAATTTTCTTGACATTATCATTATTGAAGCCAGCTTTCACATTATCTAAGCTGTCAATCTTGAAATTTGTATGCAATAAATCAGGTAACATTGGCCACATCTCACTGAGATCTAATAGTAACTATATCATACCATTTTATTGATGGTGGAAATGCTGCGATCTGATTGGTCGAGACGCGATAACAACCATGGTATATTGGCGATATACCATGGCAGGCATGAGCACGAGCTATCAGCTTGAGTAAAAGTCCGTTTTTGACATTCCACGCCAGATTTCAATTTACTGTTATGATATAATAGCAATAAATCACACCCAGCGATGGCATACCACTCGATTTTGACCAGTTCACTTCCTATATGCACTTGCTATCGCTTGCGCATATATGTCGTGAACTGGTCAAAATTTTGTGGTATACCATCACAGGGTGTGCTTTATTGCTTAACCGTATCACAATGCACTTCACTTGACTTTTGGTGGGTTACTTTGTCAGCCCAAACATCCCTATGACCTCTGATGGGTATCTTTGTCAGCCCAAACATCCCTATGACCTCTGATGGGTATCTTTGTCAGCCCAAACATCCCTATGACCTCTGGCGGGTATCTTTGTCAGCCCAAACATCCCTATGACCTCTGGCGGGTATCTTTGTCAGCCAAAACATCCCTATGACCTCTGATGGGTATCTTTGTCAGCCAAAACATCCCTATGACCTCTCATGGGTATCTTTATCAGCCCAAAAATCCCTATGACCCCTGACCTCTAGGTGAATTACCTGAGTTGCACTGCTGGGCGAGTGATTTCAAGATTTCCATTGGCTTGGTACTTCGTCTTATGAACTCTGCCGCAAATGTTGACTCCTTCATGTGGGCAGACAGCACCATACATGCCCTGGTGAGGGACAGATGAGATGCATAGAAATGTGAACAACAGACACTGATTCAAAGATACAGAGATTGTTGAGGTGAACCCTAGAGAACAGAGACAGTTGCAGAAAATAATTGGAGATTTTTTAGAAGACTCTTCCAAGATTCCTGATAGAATGGCATCCTTAAATCTAACACTGAACAATTAATTACCCTACTTCACTGAATATGCTGATCAAATAATGTACGTTTACAAATTTGAGTGTGATGCTTTGCAAATGTAGTGTATGTAGTTGCCATGAAATTCCAAATGAAGTCTTCTGCAACCAATACTTTGTTCAGTATTATTGCTTTTAAAGGGACATAAGCTGTAACTTGTGGCAAATTTTTCAGTATTCTGCTTCTGTATATCAACTACCATGTCTGACCCTAATCCGTTTGTCATGCTGAAATTTCAAGCATTCTTTTTGTCAACACAGCTTGTATGTATGTAGTGATCATTGTTTATTGTTTACAAATGAATTCTAGTCCGGACTTGAATACAATTTTCAACAATAACAATGGAGATTATACTCATATAGGTTGTGTTGATATGCTAAATACTTGGCATTAAATTACAGTTTAGGGATTCTATGCAGAAAGTGTAGGGAAACCACAAAACAAAAGTTCTGAAAAAATAGCCAAAAGATACAGCTTTATTTTATAATGCGCCTCAGGGAAAGATATAAGGACTCTAAAACTATGACAACACCTCTCTGATCTACCATTGCATAGTCTGATTTTGAAGATCATGGAGTAACTAAGGTTCTCACGTGCTTATTTTGTGCAAATCGAAATTAATTTTCCCTCATTGAGTTAATACAGAGATGGTGGCCATTTTGAATTTGAAATGTTGGTAATTTGAGTATTGGTTAATTTGTTTCTCTAGTACAAAATTTAGCATGGTGAGTTTTGTTTAGATTTCGCAAGGAATGATTTACAGTTCCTTATGAAAAGCTTAAAGGCGCCCTTCTCAATCCCAGGTTCTCGCATTAGCGAATGTGTCAACAGCCCATTAATAGTTTGTTAACCTTTTGTTTTCCATTGAATATTTTATCAAGTAACTAATATTTATATTAGATAAATCTGATAATTGAGTGGGGGCTTTAAGCTGAAATTTACTTCTTTAGATTTGGAGGTGCGTACTACCTTAACAGTCATGGCTGGGTTTTTATGAGGGGCGATAGAGTGAGAGGTAAAGTGATATTAGTGGAAACACTTCAGATCAAGTGAATTTGCAGAAGTCAAAGACTGACTAGAGGGTCTTAAACAACCATGTTGACCTCATTCAATACAATACACCTGAAAGTAGTCCTAGGATATTATATTAGCAGCAATCCTTACCTCGTTCTGATTTCAGCCAGTATTCTGCAAGTCGCCATAGCAATAGAGGAGCCATCTCCTGTTGCAGGTAAGGGTGTTTGCAAGGGAGATAACCCACTCTCATCAACAGGAAGCAGTAATGAGTGTAATGCCATGGCTACTTTCTCTATCATTGACAGCTGTTCCAATGACAGGGGCTGTGGGACAGAGGGGAGAAGTGTTCTTGGTTAGTCTGTTTGAGTTGTAGATTCAGTGACTGGTTGTAAGTTTGCCTAGATGCTAGGGGGTCAATAATAAAGAGTTGAGTCTCAACAAATCTCCTATTTTACCTTGGCTGGTGAATTAGACAATCAGTGATTTCCATTTTTTTAAAACTTTCATCCTTCTCATTTCAGTTTCCTCAACACAAATCCACCTACTAATCTGAGAACAATACACAATAGGAAGGCACCAAGTCTATTTAGTAGTGAAGGGGTTAACCTGGTAGCCCCTAATTCTCTGTAAACAGCTCCATGTCCATTACTGATAACAATAAGTTTGGGCCAAACCATGGTGGTAAAGCGGGTTAAAGTGCTTCTTCCTTTATGCATAGCAGGTTCTTTATTCAGACTTACAGAAACATACCAATTTTACCAAACTGTTCAAAAGACAAAGAATTGTTTGACAGAATCTCCCTGGCAAATAAATAACTTTGATTTAAATGGCATAAAGTTTACAAAACTTTTACTTTACTTCTGTAAATTGTAGCCCTCTCTTTTCTGTATGTACAGCTCACCTTAGTTGTGATAACATTATTTAAGAATCTTTAGGGGTCTCAATATGGATGATGATACTCACCTCACTCTTAGGGGGTCTAAGTCTTGATATGGGTACCTCCATGGTATCACTTGCCCTTGGTGCTGTATCATCTGGTGAGATGTCAAGTTTGACAGTTGCCAAACCCTGTTGTTCCGATACACTGATTACCTGGCCTCTCACTGGCAACACTCCTTCCCCAATGATCTGGGAACATGAATACTAATTATCAAATCCATGCTACAACAATTCAAATTCTCTAGTACACCATGGTGACTTGCCAAATTTACATGTAACAATGGGTATGACAAACTATAGAATATAGTTTAACCCTTTCACCCTCAAATCCCTGTGGATAGGTCCACACACACCATTGAAACCACGGGTTTGGACCAAACCATGGTGGTGAAAGGGTTTACAGTTTTGCTTTTCCATCTTCAAATAAATCATCCAAAAAGTTTCTTCTCTTTTAGGAAGAAGATGTTTTCATCATTATTGTATGAAACAACTGTTGAAAGAAAACTTGTCAAGAATCTCATTTGCTACAACTTTGAATCTAACTTCCATGCACATCATTAATGATCACAAAATGACATAATTGGAATGCTTTTTGTCAGAATGCCAAGTTTACTTTGTATCAAAGTGCAACATTATATTTTTCATCCACACATTCTGTATTTTGTGACATGTCATTGTGTGTCATGAGCTTTCACAAAGCTGTCACTACTTTTGTCCACCTGTCACAATTAATCTCTCACTTTTAATCAAACTATCTTTAAAGGGCCTATGACATGCCCATAACAACCTAACGTAAAATCACTCTTGGGTCTTGAAGTTAGCTCACGTCACGGTCTTGCTTTGCGAATCGCCCCCCTTGTCCACATAAAACGCAAGTAAAAGTTACGGGTGGGCGTGTACCCCTTGCCCAACTTCTTCGACTTTTTTCGGCTTTTCGAAGTTGAGCCGACGACTTATCTTAATACGGGCAAACAGTCTTTCACACCTTCGCAATCTCATGTCCGTAAGGGTGTTTGGCTAGGGCTTCCCTTACCCAGCGAGTAACGCACCAGAAAACATTGTAAGCTTAGTGTTTAGTTTGCTATAATGACATGGTCTTTTCAGGAGCTCGAGATCACCAACGGTAACATGTCGCGTACGGTCAATCGCCTCGCCGATCGAGTATAAAATAAAATGACTTGTCAGGCTATGTGATTAGGTATACTATGCTTTCGTGCCAATTATGGCAAATAAACATTACAAGAAGGGTGACAGTTGATGTCACATTCTCATGTATCGGGAATTAATTGTGCGGCAGGAAGCTTCCCATCTCTCTCTCTCTCTACACAATCGTGAACGGTGAAGACGGCGATTCAAAATGGCGACCCGACAATGTGGCTACAAGCTTTCTTTGTTTTACTTCATCAAAACATGTACAAAATTGGGACTGTGGCCTAGCACATCACTTTTTGTAGGATTCGTTTGCTCTTGAAATGCACGGGAACATGGGTCGATTGCATCATTTGTCTCGTGCTCCAAGGAAATGAAAGTTCTGCCAAAGGTCTACATCCAACACAGCTACACTCAGAGTGATAGTTTTCGGCAGCGTGATAGTTTTTGGAAAGGGTAGTGAATTCCCCCAAGCCGTTTCATAAATGACGAGCACTACAAATTCTTATTACCATACGTTTTGAATTTTGTTTGTTTTATCCTCAAACTGTTAACACAACGGACGTGGTATTTAGGGCGTCAAGTTACAAAATTGTTGACATCGTGTGAGTGCGTAGTAATCGGACTGCTATCGCAGTATTCGGAGGTTGAATTTGGAAAGTGATTAGGGGATAAATGTTGATAATTTGAAACTTGAAAACTGCGATTTTCATTTTCGATGTTTAAAAAACTGAATGTAAATATTTCGTGATAATTAGTTACGTTTAATAGACGACATAACCATATTTCGACGTGTTTGGCGCTTACCTACCGGACATATGGGCTGTCTCTGTGTGTTGCTTTCGGCACCTTTTATCGTGTGGTCTGCCCACTTTGGTGGAGGGACTGTGGTCTGCCTAACTTCGCCAAATTTGTATAGCCCGAAATAGCTTCTAATAAACAAACTATCCAAAACGGGACGGCAGTATCACTTCACTTAATATAAGGTCACTCAACTTGTAAAACACTATCATTACGGAGCGAAGTGAGTCGGACGAACAGCATGTGATTGAATGTCTGTCACACATACTCATGGAGGTAGGAAGAGATTACTGTACTGCAGCTACAACATGCAATGTATTGAATCGAAACACTCAGGCGCGGGATTGATCCACTTTTTATAAAATAAATTCAACCGTGAAAAGTTCAAACTGAGACTGATACTGTTTATTTCATACAAAGAAATGAAATGTAGCCTCATCGTACTTTCAAATCTGTCCCGAGCTACTCGCGCTTTGTTCTTCAGAGTCAGAATCTGACTCTGATTTTGAACCACCCGTCCCGGATGCCTGGAGTTGCCTATGCGCCTTCAAGCTAATTCCCCTCGAAATCACTTTCTGAATTCTGGTCAACACTGTCCTCGCTGGAAGCAACTTGATAAGTCCCTGCAGCTGGACCGCCGGTGTGCCTTTCTTGCCAGTGTTTACTGGGCGTCTGTGAGCACTGTTTATATAGCTGACATTGTTTGTAGCCTAATTTATGCGAGGACCGCTAAGTACACTTTCGTGACAATAGCGTGGTCAAAATGACGTCAATTGTCCATGTTGGTCAATATGCAAATACCGCTGCCTGGCTCGGGTGCGAAGAGGCCCCCTGATCACCAGGCATGAAAAAGGAGTCAAATTTCGCCCTTCGCGCACATCTTTCCGAACTGACACTATATGCAATCCATAGACAGGTCCCCTGGCTAGGTTTTTGAAGGGAAAAAATAAAAAACTTTGGAAATCATGTCATAGGCCCTTTAATACCACTCTCATGTTTCACCTAACCATTGTGACATATCAGGTAACCTCACAACAACACTCACCTCCACAGTGGATGCAACTTTAATGCTCTCTCTAAAACCACCCAGTGCACAGAGCGCAGCCACTGCTTGCCGACACACTGAAGTCAACCCATCAATGACTTCGCCATTTGAACACGATGACAGCAGATCAGCATGATGTAATAAAGTATTGGTGAGTTGTGATACACAGGTTAGAGCATGTGAGAGTACCTGTTGTGAAAAAAAAGACACAATCGTTGCTGACGATTCTCAGGTTGTCAAATCTGATCAATTTACTAAGAGTGTAATTTTAACTCATCCAATCAATAATCCAGTTGTGATTCATCAATTCATGGTCATGACGGAAGGGTCATTTTGGCAGTTACCAGTTACAAAAAAAAAGTTTTGGAACTGTTACCCTGCCCAGCAATCGCATATTATTTGAACTTTGAACTGTGGATAGATGTGGTTTGACAGACAACTCAAAAACTTTGCTGGTATAATTTAACATACAATTGCAAAGCAGACTAAGATTGACTTTGGGGATTCCTCAGTACTGTTATACTTTGGAACTAAAAACTTATACATAAAGAATGAATGTGGGCTGTCATTCCAATGTGTTCCTTATGGAAAACTTTATATGAAGCGAGAGCCGATAAAAATATTATGGACCACATTGATCTCACGGCTGAATTTTCCAGCTAAAGGAAGAATGGTGCAAGATCAGCTGCTCTGTCTAGCAACGTAGTTGGGTGTATGAAACTGTAACATGTCTTACCCTTTCCACAGCAGAGGCCCATATCTGTGCTGTGTTGGTTTCTGGTGCCATCAGTAGCCCATGGAGCAGACCAATTACTTCTGATGCCATGCTGTTGGCAACATGGCCACTGATGAAAGGTCTAACTGGATCAGTCCTGCCGCAAAAAAGCACAAAAATATTGCTGTTTATGATCTTTCCTCACACTTTACAAAAGCATTCACAATTCTTAAATCTCAATAACCATGCTGTCTACCATGCTTAGGCTAGACTTACTTAAGAAAGCATGGACAAGATATGTTAATAAATTAACTTCTATCTTATATTTAAGGTTATGTAAAGGTCCTATGAAAGTCTACTTTGATAACTTTGAAGGGTAGTTCATAATCTAGATTATCAAGCACTTCACGTTGCTTTCAATGCACTTTCAACAGAAATCAGGATAATACAATTTGGGCAAGTTTGAAAATATTTTCACTTTCTTCAGTATTGTATTCGGACCATTATAATAACAAGCACAGCACAATACTATAGACAAGGAAAATATTTTAAAATATTTAAAAACCAGTTTTTCAGTCTACACAGAGGAACTTTTCAAAACATTGTATGAGCCAATAGGCTGCAGATATTTACTCTATTGATGTCCAGCTTTCCTTTGCCAATAGCAATATAGACATGCAATGTTATCAAATGCAGTCTAATTAGCATATGTAGGGGATTTGTAGGTTACATCTCACAAAATAAATTTCTTGTTTGCTATGTGTATAAATCTATAGTGGTATCTCCAATATTGCGATGCCCATAGCTGACTGCACAATGGTGTGATCTGTGTCAAAAATGTAGATCAGACAAACAGCTGTCAACTCCTCAGTGTTGTTGTCTTACCTTGCTAAGTCAGCGTTTTTCTCCCTACAAACTGCTTCACTTGTGATCTTCTTCTTGTCTCTGCTCCCATTGTCCTGGCTACCGCTCTCTGCTGGGGGTCCTGTACTGACAACCAGTCCACTCTGTGCCCACTTGGCCGCCCTCCTCAACGCTGTCACCGCATCATCCATAATTACCTCAGCTTTGTTGTGCTGTCAATCAAACAAGACTTCAGATTTTCCTGACAACTTCTCTGCACTATCGTTTACCTTACACATGTAAAGGTCTATGTGATTGTTGTAATACTGATACAGAGATACTTTTCTTTTCATGGTAGTTTAAAATGGCAGTTTAAAATTTTACTCTATGCTTGAATCACCATGTAACATATTATTTACTGTAAGACATGTTGAACTCTTCATCAGTATGTTAACTTTGTGGTACAGGTGAAGTATTAGAAGAAGCTAGACTTTATGTGAAAGCTTTAACTCTTTCACCTCCATTTCCCTCTCTAGAGGTCTAACTTTACCATAGAAAACAATGGCATTGGGTCAAACCACTATGGTGAAAGGGTTTATGCATATACAATATCAAAGCAATTCCTGGCAAGACTTAAGAAACAGATATCATATAAATCATTGATAACATATAACGGAGCTAGCCTTTGGATCAAGTGAGACACTATCCTACATTTCATCTATACATGATGTACACATGGTACATGTTCAATACTTTCCACACATTATCTAGTATGGTTCATGAACAATACACAAATGACCATTTATGATTCGTAACAAATACACAAATTAGTCAGGCAAGAAATACAGCCATACCTTTGTCATTTCCCTGTCCATTCTCACGACTTTCTCCATGTTAGCACCACTCCCAAGCCTGAATGGCCTTCCATCAGAGCTTAAAAATAATCAAAGCAAATTTAATAAAACACTTCTTGGCTTATCAAATGCAAATCAAAACATTCTTTATATTGGAAATGCTCTTGTTCTTCGCAGATTAAAATAAACTTTCTGAGGCTTTCAAAAAAACTTTATACAAAAACATCATAACTCTGACACAAAATCAACATTAGATACCTAAGCAGAGGTTGGATGACTTCATGGGAAGACTGATCTTCTCTCTTGTGTATAAACACTGATATCCTCCCATCCTGGGCCTCAGACTCTTCGCCTCTGTCTCTTTCAACTGTAGAGGGCACTGTTTGGCTTTGAAGCATTGACTGTTCTGGGAACTCGGTGGTTGGTGTGGCTGTGGTCTGACCACCTGTGACAGGAAAATAAGAAAGTGAAAATAAGAAAGTCATTCTTCCCTGATTATATACGAAGGCAGCAAATCAGAAGAGTTTGAACAAG
This sequence comes from Ptychodera flava, assembly GCF_041260155.1. NCBI lineage: Eukaryota > Metazoa > Hemichordata > Enteropneusta > Ptychoderidae > Ptychodera > Ptychodera flava. The sequence goes on from NC_091939.1 coordinate 6,921,212, forward strand.
GTCTATTAGAGCATGTCAGATATCAGGATTGTGTGTTCAACACTTTAAGTTCATTTTGAGGCGGACTGGCTTTAAATAGGTGATTTTCACCAGTTTCACTCAACTCTGTGAATATGTTTTTTGTTTTGTTTGGATGACTCTTAAACTGTAAAACATTTTGAATTGGCTGAATACTTTTTTGAAGCATTTTTGAATTTTCATGGCAATCAGCAGGTTTGTAATTTAAAAAGTCATTGTATTAACCCTTTGAACGCTGTAATTTTCTCCCGCCAAAATTTTAGTGCAAAATTTTACCAATTTTTCTGAATTTTTCTGGAATTTTTTGATAATTTTGGACCAAGTGGACATCATATTTCATTGGCTGAGTTTTTTCTTAAAATTTTCACAAAAATATGAGAAAAATTGACTTGAGTTTATTTTATAAAGGGGACAAAAATAGACTTTTGCGCTCAAAGGGTTAAACCGTGATAAATACAGGGAAAAGTTTAAATTAGCGGAATCTTAAATCAAAGAATGGACAGACTTAGCTTAATTTGCTAAAAAAGGATGCTACCTAAAAAAGACATATTTTAAAAGTAAAAAACTAAATAAATAGACAAATACACAAATGGAAATAAAATACATTTTAACTGCAATTTTTTGGATGAACCTTGACAAATAAAGAATAATTACATTTTCCTCTAAATCTTATCAAATAAAGTAAGACTGTTTCAGACAAATGACTTTGGTAAATTATCAACAAAGGGACATAAACAAAGAACATATGGGCAAAGACATTCAAACCTTTGTAATACAATATGCTGCTGAATGACAGTAAATGCCCCCTGAATGAGAATTACACCTGCCATCATGTAATGTCGACATCATTAGACGCTCTCCCTAGGGACTTCAAATCATTTTCCAGTATCATTTTCTAAGTTGTTAGGGATTCCAGGGGGACTGCGTCTCTCTTCCTTATATCTCACTAAATTCCTAATCACAACACGTCTTGAGTGTGTTATGGTTCTGCAATTCAATACCTTTACATCAAGCCTAGGTGTACACTGACTAGACTTTCATCACCACAGTACATGAGATGAACACACCAGGGATTAGCTGCGTTCTTGGAAAATATTATCACAGCAATGTCTTTTGCATAAAACATATTGTCGCGTCCTCCATTTGTATTTTCTGGAGGCATTTTCCTATGAGCACAAACAGGGGAATTAGATTGCTCCCACCCTCAGATATACAGGTGCATTCATCACTACTGCCCCCAGTCTCGTTTCCCACAGTAACAATTTTGTAGTTGATGATTTCGTCTTCCAAACATCCTTCAACTCTTGGTTTACATGTAGAGAAAACTAATGGACAATATATCCATTCACTGTATGGACATCTGGCATTTTTGATATTTCCCAATGAATTTCAATAACTTACCTGGAACAACATAGTCTCCTAGCTTAGCGAGAAGCAGACTGCAGATCTTGGCTGGTGGGTCGGACAAGTTTGCATCCTCACCAGCTAGCATGGACACTTCTTGACCCCACGAGGGCAGTTTTACATTCTCACAGTCTTCGGCATTCATGAGAGGCAGGGCAACATGGCACAGTTGTAGGATTATGAGAACAAGTTTTGGTGAAGGTCTCTGATCCAGAAGTAGAGAAAGTAACTTGGAGACACAAGCTGGCTGGCTTAGTATGGCTTTACCCATGTGACTTCTGCAATAAACAGATCACAACAAATTCATCACTGGAAACCATACCACATTTAGAGGTTCCGAAGTATTTTAACATTACCATTGGATGGACATCAGTATGCCTATTCATTTTTTTGAATGACTGTAAATTTTAAATATTTATATCTAGTTCATTGTTCAAGCTCAGAAAACAGTTACACGAATTTCCTACCAAACGGTATTTAATCATATTTTCATCAACATTTGTTGATACCACATCATATACTACACTTTTTTAGACCCTCAACAAACTGACTCACATTTTTAGAATTTATGCAGAGATTTACAGCTGTGTGCAACAGCAGTTTCCTATAGATAGAAACTGTGCCAAGATCAACATATTTCACTAGCTTACAGATATTTGAAAATTTAGCATAAAACTGATACAAGGATTTTGAGTGAATATCACTTAGTCTTGAATAAATTCAAACAAAGTTTTGATTTTTGAACTGAACTTCAAAGAACAAAGATAAGATAGTATTGTTGCTAGTATGTCATAGTGAATATACAGACAACAGAAGACAACAGGATCACATGAAACATTGGGTCAAAGGTCAAAAAATCTATGTGACCTTCAACTGACCTTGAGAGATTGTTCAACAGGCTGAGGACTTCCTGCAGCGCTTCACTGCCAGCGGCTTCATTGCCATTACACTCTGTGGCCCTTGCTAGGTGATTGGTCAACAAGGCTGATACCTGTCTGGCTAGACCAGCATGCTCTAGTACATCCTGACCACCTTCCTCTGTCTCCCAGGAAACACACCTGTTGGCAAGTACCTTAGCAACAAGAAATTCATAGAGGATATTTGACAAAGCCGCTTGAGGGTATGATAGAAGCAAACTCTGACATCAATCACAATATTTCACAAACTTGGCATACATGTTTCAGTTTGAAAGACGTAACTTAGCAAATGCTGCTTCAAGAATAAATTATTTTAAGTTTAATACTCATACACACTCTATTCAGGTTATTTGATATGCAATTTGGAGATCAAGGAAAATGCTAAAAATTAACATATAAATCCATTACTTTACAAGTCTGCATATATGACACTCTATCTCTCATTTATGGTTTATTAATTTGTGATTACAGTCCCTGACTGGATACAGAACACCTCATGAATCAAAGTTACTGTATACAATAGTGCAATATGAAACTGAAAGGTGGATGGTATGACATCAACATTACTGGGTAATCATGCAGGCATGAAGAGTAAATGAGGGGTTGTCCTTGACAATCAAGTTTTTATTTTTCAATATTGTTCCAAACACACTATTATTGTATAAATTCCAAAGTTTGGATGCACTTGCGAAAATCTGACCATTATTGATGACTAGAAAAACAAAATAGATCTTCACTGGGTTGAGTCATCCATCCAAAAATCTATCAAGAGTCATGGAAAATATGTGTTTTTGTAGTATTTCGTAGTTACCTAGTTAGAGATCACGACAGTGGATAACCCTGAACTTTGACCTACCTGAAACCCTGCCCATGCTAAAGCTGACACTCTCTGTCTAATGCTCTGTGTCTCAGCATTGCCTTCACCTCTGTCACTTCCAAGACTGCATAACTTATCCAGCAGCTGTACCAGTCCACTCCTGACCAAACACGGCTCTTCACTCCTAAAGTATAATGCAGACGGTAGGAAAAAAATCAACACAAATGTTCACCAAGACACATTTTCATTTTTGCATTTCTTCTCATGTTTATCAGAGAGGGGCAGAGTATAGAGATGAGTACATCCTTTACCAAAAGTCCCCTTTTTGTTTCAGACAAGACCTGTACTGATTTGATACAATCTAACTTGAAAGGATTGATTTCAATGATGCCTACATGCACACAATGCATACATGCCTCATGCAATATAATGACAACCTGAAAAATTTACAGCTTAGATCACACACAATTGAAATAAATCTAGAATTGAAGCCACGGGGGCTTCCAGTGTTCCTTCTTCCTGTGATGCCACATAGTGAACTTGGGAATTACCTTGTGTATGGTATTAACTGAAATACATCGTATGGTATGATCTACAACAGACCAATACTCTAACCTGTGTATGGTATACTTAAGCAATAAGGCACACTCAGCGACGGTATACCACAAGATTTTGACCAGTTCACCACATACATGCACAAGCGATAGCGAGTGCATATATGAAGTGAACTGGTCAAAATTGAGTGGTATACCGTTGCTGGGTGTGATTTATTGCTATTATATCATAACAGTATATCGAAATTCTGGCACGGAACATAAAAAATTTTTTTTGCTCCTGTCGAGAGCTTGCGCGTTTGCTAGCCGTGGTATATCGCAAATACCCCACAGTTCTTTTCGCATCTCAACCAATCAGATTGCTGCTTTTGCACCATCACTATACTGGTATGATATAATATAACACATTTTACACAAATACTGGTACCTTGTTTGTGGTATAACACACAGAAGACCGATAAATTTACCTTGTGTATGGGATAACACAGAGCAGACCAATGCTATTACAGCAAGCTATGGGATATCTGGCTGCAAGTTGAACAACTGTTGTCATAGTCTCAGCGAACGCTTCTCTCACATGGTCCACCATCCCTCCACATGTCAACTCCTCAATTCTGAATTGGAAAAATAAACATACAGAATAAACAGACAATCACAATAAAATACACTATCCATTTTATTTCAAAAGTGCTGATTCCTTTCCTCAATTATTGTTGATGCAACAATTTTGATAGAATTTGACATGCAGATGGGTTGTTGACGTGATATACAACATCATCTGTTGCCATATATTCATCACAGTTTTCATTACATCATAGATGCAGAAGTTCATTGGACAAAAGCAATGACACGTGATAGACAACACACTGTAAAGCATTCCTCACAGGAAAATTCAACAGTTCTGTATTCACCATACACAAACACTACTCCTGTTGTCGTCCAAGCCCGAGTCGAGTTTCCAAGCTTACAATAACCCTGAACTATCACAGTTACACTTTACCTAGGTCCACTCTGTAACACTGATGTGACTGCGGCTACGAGATGAGTTCCTCCGCCAACCCTGGATGCTGCTGTAAGTAGTTCCTTCATGTGAATCAATGCCTGCTTTCTGGTGTTACCACGGTGCCATCTCACATGTGCCGCTGACAAGAAACTCTTGCATGATACCTACACAGCCATGACACAAAGGTATTATATATGAATGAAATTATTGTAAAATTTATTGATGTATTTATTTAGTAAATTTTGTTTGTTTGTTTGTTTGCTCTTTTGTTTGTTTAGGGTCTTGTTGGTATCTGGGCACAGCTTCTGAAACTGTTCTCACAGATAATTTGACATATCAATGACAAAAACCAGAGTTCCCTTTCACTCAAGAATTGAGACATATTACATGTAAATGTATTGGTAAAGGGTTGACTCTGTAAAATATTCACAAAGTCCTGATTTGTCCCCAAGAGTCAAGATCTGAAAAAGTTTGACGGTTCATTGTTTTGGAAAGCAGCCTGATACACAGTCTACAATCTCTGTTACACTGTCCAGTGCTATTGACAGTGTTTCATCTTGGCTGCGCGATTGCGCGATTCCCCCTCTTTGGTGTGCTGCGTGCCGCCAATTGCACGTAGAAGGGGTGACCCGTTGCGCACTGCACTGAGCTGGCTGGAATGGCTGCTATCAAGGTTGTCACACTTCAATGCATTTGACCTGTTGTCGGCACCTGTTAATAGTGTGGCAACAGGCATTGTATAGTGTAGCAAAACATTTACATGAAAGGGACTAATTTTAGTTCGATTTTGATACTTTTTGAACTGCTTCAATAAAAAATGCTGTTGAAACTATACCACGCGTAAATTTCCGTACGCTGATTTTGCATATGAAAGCCTATATCAGCCAGTTGAGAGTTACGTTCACAAAAGTTCATAGCCCTAGCCTGATAAGGTTGCTGTGTCACATCATCTCTTTACGATTGAGAAAAGGAGACAAACTGAAGTTTTTGTGCATCATATGAATGTCCATAACACTCTGAAAATAATTCTGATAGAAAATTGACACGAAAAATTGGACTTACTGTCACAGAAACGTGTTCAGTGTAGACTGCACAAGCATAGCGCATTGAAGCAAGCTGTGGTGTCAATGGGCCCGGTTTTTGAATTCAGTGAACAGACACTGACTCATTTTTCTGGGCAAATAAACCCTAAAATTAACTGTCGAACAACCAACCTTTCTGTTTGTTATTTTCCCCATTCTAAAATGACTGAAAAAAGCAACTGGAGCGAATCTGACATCGAGAAAAACTCGACTCCGCAAAATACGGGATCTGACCCTCTAAGTTGTTCGTTTTAGCTCTACTGAGTCTGCGCACAAAACTACAAGACCAGCTAGGTCACTAGAAAAATACAGCTCACTGGTTTGCAAAGGGCAATCTTGATCCAAACTTACAGTAGTGAGGGATGATATACGCACAGTAAAAACGTGACAAACAAGCACATTATTTTTTCAGAAGCTACAAAACATTCTTTTATAACTACAATAGATTTTTTTCTTTGTTTGTGTAGTGCAGACAGTTCAGTGAAAAATGAAAAAATACCTTGAAGGTACAGTGGGAATGACTGGCTGATGTTAATTTTGATGTTATGCTATGAAAGCAGACTTACAGAATATGTGCAAACAAACATACAAAATATTTAAGCATGAGGGAATATGCTACAATTTTTTAGGGATATTAATGCTTATGAATATTAATGAGCTGTCCGCCACTCTTGGAAGCCCTATACATTCACAACAGTGATACCTAAATTTGTTGACTTTTGAAAAAATCTTATAGAGGATGGTCTTTGCAGCCAGCAGCTTGGATTTTGTAAGCAAGTGATTTATGGCTTGTAGTATGTATATCACAAGTGACATCACTGCAACATTAAAATTATATATAAGATGTCATTAAATGTTTCAGTTAAATCCCCCCCCAAATTTTAAAATCCCCCTCAAAAATTCCAGTACAGGGGGGACCAATCCCCCCCTGTTGTAGTATCCTAGATGAAACACTGCTATTGATGATATTTTTGATGAAGTGTAGGTTTTGTCCACTATAGTTGCATATTTGGCAGCCATACCAGGGACAAGTGGAAAAATTTCAGCAAAAAAAGTAATGACTCACTGTCTTTTCTAGATTGCTTCCAATGAATGCAAATAGTTGATCCAGAACTTGCGAGTGTAGTGGTTTGTCTTTGTCACCCAGACTCTCTTCAGATATCAGTTCTTGAAGCAGAACCACAGGACCTTTACGTGCTCCTCTCCACCTGGAGATGAATGTGACATGAGAATTTATCAACACTTGTGCAATGCGATATTGTGCATTGGGATACGCATGACAGTCACTGCATTCACTTGATGCACACAACAGATACGGCCTCAAAGCTGTGTTTCTAGACAATATCAGCACGGGAATGAACCACCATAATGATAAGACACTGCCTTACTATGTGAAGTAACTGAAGGTCAGAATCAACTTTTCATCATTCTTCAAAACAGCTTGTCTTTCATCAAAATCTTTTTAAAGAATAATCTGGCAGACACTGCACATCAATGTCACATCTACAGAGGGCGTTTTTGTTGTAAAATATCAGGGAAAAATATCTCAGACCACTTCTTTTACAGTGTTGAGAAATTTTCTTTATCTTTTTTCCAAATTTTTTTGAATATTTACTTCCCTCTCTATTAAGGCCCATCTATGTGTTTTTGTCAAAGACTTTCTCAAACTATGAATGCTACACCCCTATCCCCATCGATGGATCTGACCACACCAATAAGATGGGCAGGATTAATCCAAACCATAGGGGTGAAAGGATGACAGAACTTGTACCTGTGAGGCCTTCTAATGTCATGTCCACCGTCCCACACATCAGTATTGACTTCAAGTTCTGATGGTGCTGACATACTTCTTGCCAGGGGTACAGGACCACTGTATGCTGGAACCGCTGTATCGGATGTAACGGCTGTTGACAAGACACAAACAAGTTAATGGTGTACATTTATAAAGTAAATACAACAGGATATATCACCAAAGGGAATATTACAGGATAATAGAATGGAGTAGAACAGATAATAGACTTTGATTGAGAAGTAAGGCTGTATCAGTGAAATCAGTATTTCTGATGTACATTTGACAAGAGATCTAGATTTAGCTAACCTGTTTGATGACTTTCATCAGCAAAATGTCAAAGTTCAACAGAAATAGCTGTACTAATACACTCCTTTCACATGAAACTGGCCTACACAATGTGAATTTGCTAAACCTGTAATTGGCTAACATAGCATCCTCCTGTGAGAAGTGGGGCAGTGTGATTTCAGTATTCCCTGAATTTTGATCAAAATCTGACTTGAAGAACCAAACATCCACTGATTGTGATATATGTTCACCTTGCACACATGGTAAAGTTATGATCTGCGTTGAAGACAAATTTCCCATCTTACAAACTCCCAATTTATCATGAACTATGGTATTTGTCACTATCTTTTATCCATTGCTAGCCACTCATCTTTGTAATGATATGTACTTGTTTGACACTTTTTTTATGATTTTCACACTTTAATTTCTATTTTGTTTCTTCCCAACACCTGCTGCTGGCAATATTTTTTATTCTGCGTATCTTTCCATATTTTTTAATGCATCCTTATTCCACACCAACATCTCCAGAAGGAGACCGTAGATTTCCAAAGGTCTATTCCACATTGCTACATACCTGTAACTTGACTGTCAGGGTACTGCGACATACTTCTGGCAAGAAGACCAATGGCTGTACTTTCATTACTTATGGTCACATGAAGCAAAAGTTCGGCTCTCTCTGAAATTCCACTCATCAGAGATTTGGTCTTCGACAGTGTCCGTTTGGTGTTCTCTTCCTCTTTCAGGCTGGCTTCTGCTTCAAGTTTTTCCCTGGAATCAAAAAATTGAATAGCATTGAATAGACTGGGATTGTACCCATGTTACAAAATATGATCCAATATCGATTACAAACAGAAATTCCAGACCAACTTTGTTGGTTTTTTGTTTCTGTATTTATTACTGTAGTTTATAGTGGGGACTTACAGTCACTGACTATCATTCTTGGCAACATTCAAGAAGTGGTACCACCACAAAATGATGATGTTGCACCTGCTATTGACAAGACACAGAAGCCCTGCATAGGCAGCACGTCCAGCAGTTTCTTGCCATTCCACTTCTTGAATATTGCCCCATTCTCAGCCTGTACGTATAATTTCAAAGTCATGTTGAAAACTTTGAACAGCTGCTTATTTTTCGCATATTAATGATGAGAGTTTGGTAACATTTTAGAAGAGACATGGATAAACATAGGGCCAAAGTCCCTGAAGCTACTATAGACATGGATACAAAATTAAGTATTTCCTGACTGTATGAAATTATCTCACTAAGGTCATCCTAGGGACTTGTAAACCAGTAAGTTCTGTTGAATAAGTTGAGACTGTACGTACTCAGAGAAAGCACACTGAAGACAAATGTTTGAAACTTAAGAAGTTCAAGGTCATCAAAAGCATTATAAGGAATCATGTTACACTTTCATTGCACTGTTTACACAGATTGCATAATTGCTACAAATAGCACATGAGGAATCTTACAGCCAAGCTTTACCATAAAAAACCATATCACTTTGACCACTCTTTTAATTGACCACTCTATTTTTTTCCTCAAAAAGTAATCTTATTTTATCCTTACCAAGTCAACCATAAATGGAAATTAGAACTTTCTCTATCTCTATTTATTTGACCACCCTATCATGGCAAACTATTATGAGCAATTTCTTTTAGATAACATAAATGGTGGTTCAGAATATCAAAGTTGGGATTCAGGAAAGTTGCCTTTACATGTTTTAATCCTCAAGATGGTAAGCATTTCACTATGAACTGTCAAAAAAAGTTGAACTTTCTGATAATTCCACACTAAAATTATTTTGGCTTTGATGATTTCCTAATTAATTCAATTATTTAAAATCATATTAATTATTTTTTTCTGGGTGAATTGATAGGGTTTATACAGTACAAGAATTCCATACAATGTAAATCAAATTTTGACCAAAAATGACAAAAAAATTCCTTAAAAATACACATTTGCATATTTCATCACAATTTGAACAAATCTAAGTTGGGTTATCCCTAGGGACCTGTACCAAATAACAAAGCTGTCTGACCAGCGGTTATGAAGAAGAAGATTTTTTACCAAAAACACCTTTTTTGGCATTAATTTGCCTATTTTCAACAATATCAAAAATTAAAAAAAAATAGTTTCTCAAAATCATATTTTTCATCTACACAACAAATATCAAATCAGTAAGTACTGCGGTTCTCAAGATATTTGAGTGGACGGACGCCTCACAAACGGACATACATACATACATACATACATACATACATACATACATACATACATACATACATACAGACTGACGACGGACGCCGGACGGATACCCATCCCAATAGCTTCTATAGACTATAGTCTATAGTAGCTAAAAATCTGATGACTTTGACATTGATGAGTAATTATGTGTTATCACTACAATGGTTGTGATGTCATCCATTAGTGGCTATACAACTTCTTGAATGTTGCCTTTGAAGAATTGTGACATCACTCGGAATTAAACCTGATATTATACTTTTGAATAATTTTTTTCTGCCAAACGACCAAATGGAAGTAAATACAAAACAAATACATGATTGTAAACGTGATGCAATCCTTACCTCAGAGAGCTAACAGCTTCTTCAAGATTTGATGGATCTAGTGTTAAATCTTTCAGATAACACAGGAAAGCTAACTCCCTTCCCTTTGTCTGGAAGAAGATGCGAAAGCACGATGTTATAAACATTCATACAATAAGAATTCAGAATACAACATAAAACTTTCTGCAGAGATAAAGGCTAAAACCGATCATGGCAAATAAAGTCCTCTGCTTATAGCTAGAGGACTTTATGAGAAGCAAATCATTTAATTTTTTTCTTACTTACTTCTTGTAAATGATAATCAGCAAAGAAGGCAATTCCTAGCGGTAAACTTCCTTTCCTCAGGTCATCCACCTCATTTTGCCATTTCTGCTCCAACTCAGCCAAAGCCTGTGAAAAAATTCATGCGTAACATTGTCAAAATTCATGTTATTTCACTTAAATATTAATACACCAGGAAATCATCTTACTGTCCAGACACTTCCCTTATTATTACAAACAAATACGTTTCACATTTCTCAATAATTTTCTGCAATAATTGTCTAATTATTCTGAAAAAAGTTGTAATTTAATTTTATGAGAGCAAACAGCAGACATAAGTGCTTGAAATGTGGAAAAATATTGATAGATCCGAACAACATGAACTGCTCTCAGGCTGGTGGTACAAACGCACCATGAAGAAAATATCATTACAATACCTATCGTTTCTATTATACAGTTGGACTTTTACAAAAGTGAAATCGGGGTGATAGCACTGATCTCAACTGCTTTTTATCAGTTTATCTTACCTGTAGCTGTCTCATGACAGCGTCAAATCTCCGGTAGACTTCAGAGATGACATTACACAGAAGTTTGTAGTTTTCACTCTGTTCCTTGGGAACATCTTCACTTCCTAGATACTGCAGGCTCTCTTGAAGACCTAGATGTTTGATCACTGCTGAAATTATGGACTCCTCTATGACATCAGGTTGAAGTACCTCCCTGTATCAAACAATGGCCATGAAATACATATCTGTTACCATATATTTATGAAATGGCAGTGATAACAAACATGTATTTTCTGCGGCTTTCTACTGAAAAGACAAACTTCATTCATAACTATGCATCTAACACAATGGATAGGATTTCTTCTTGAGAGAACAACCCAGTGGTCATACCATATCAGTGGTATGATTATCACTGATTATCAGTTATATTATCAGTTATACTGATTATTACTGATTATCAGTTATAGCTGGTTCTGATTTAATAGTGAACTGAACTTTTTCCAGAAAATCAGCAAATATATATATGGCTCATGCAGAAAATGTAAATGGACACCATTCAGCCATATTGGATCACATAACACAAAGTGACATCTGTATCAAGTCAGGCCACTGGCTATGCAAGAAATCCCTCTGAAAAATTACACAATACATGAGAACAAATGAAGTGAAATCTGTCTCCATTTAGTACTTCATCTTTCTATAACTTGGAGCACATGACAAGTGTGAATGATGTCTGTACAAAACACTTCTGGGATGGTATAGTAAATTTTCTTTTCTTTTTAAATATCATCTTGAGCCAGGCAGGATAAGTTTTGAGTTATCTCCCTCTAAACCTTTAAGACAATCAACTCGGAATATTCTTCAGAAAGACACAAATGATACCAACAGTTACAACATGTTCACACTCTGAGCTTGAAATAATTATTTGAACATTAGAAATCAGTATCCAAAAGAGGACTTACCTGATGCTTGGTCTGAAATGAGGGGCCACTCTTCCGGACAACTCCCTCAGTTTGCATATAATGTCAGTTGTGAGTTTGATCCGGGGCAAGACAGTTCCAGCGACTCCAGTGGGTTCCTGATCTTCCCTGACAGCAACACTAACAGGTTCTAAGGGCATTTTGCCAGACTCCTGCTGCCAGATACACCTGTGGCAAACCAAAGATATGAAATATGTAAATGCTTATTTTTAACAGGAATTTGGATGAAAATTTGTCTATATTTACATTAAAATTTAGAAGTCATTTCGATCTGGTGTTGGACAAGACTAGCTGAATAGTTTGAATTAAGATATATGAAAAGCAAATAACATGTTTTGGATTACTTTCTCACTTGGCCCTCTAAATTTAATATCTCGATATAATACTTTTATTAACTATGTGGTAAAATTGGATCAAACATAGGGAAAGAGACGGTGAAAAGTTCTAACTGAAAGCAGGACGAAATAACTCTGAAATGTTCAACGGATTGTCCAGCCAAGTTCAATGACAAACTGGTACTAGGATTAGCAGGTTCTGACCTTTGTAATAGTTTGGATTTCAGTAAGTGTTGGCAGGCCTCCTCATCTGGGCCCTGTTCTGGGCCTTGATAGAGCAAATGTAACATGGTACAGCCTAGTACAGAGAGTCCTAACGCTAGATCTGCTAGAAATGGTAAACCAATAGACGCCTCCTCTGCCGACTCCTGCAAATATAAGTTTCAATAGTTAATTTCAAAGTGATATTGTGACAGCACAAACACTGATCATGATTGTAGGTTTGTTAATATAGCACTATCAGCATGACATTGACAGCTGCCAACAGAAATTAGGACAAATTTTTGTATTTTCTTTATTATTGATGCAGCTTTATTATCAGTGTGTTTGACACGTTATTTCAATAGTAACTGCTGCGATCAGAACATGGAAGGTAACAAAGTATCATTTCTGTCAGAACATGGAAGGTAAAAAAGTATCATTTCTGTCAATCTTGTGATCACTGATTTTCAAAATCTTGACAAAATTTTAGACAAGTCTGTCTTTGTGATATTTCTGACTGAATCACTGACACAATATCAATCTCCAGAAGTGGTTTCAAATGCTATCCCCGGCAAATGTACTATCATCCCCTTTCAGGCGTTTTTGCGTCTCATTATATTACCATGCCCTGCCCGTCGCATTTTGATTGGTCGAGCTGAACCATGTGACTGACCACAAATACACAGTAATGGTTTGTTTACATGCCCGTGAATATGAATAATAAGATTAACAACTCAAAGTATCATAACTTTACAGCTCAAACGTAAATCATAATCAATCACAAAATAAAATGGAGCACTTGTAGGTCAAGTTGAGATACTTTTTTCTGAAAGGATATCCGGATTTGCCAATCTTTTACAGCGTGCGTGACAGTGCGTCGCGTATTGCTCAGTTTCTGGGGCCCAGTTGTCGTTCTCTCCTGAAATTTTCGGAAATTTTGACGGTTTTCTTGGGTTCGCTGATAATATAATGGAAATAACAGACTCCGCTCTGACCATTAACGTTTATTTGTGGGCGCGGGCTCAAGGAGAGCCAAATTAACCGGCTCGGCAAGCCTCGCCCGTTAATTTTGGGCTTTCCTCTCGCCCTTGCCCACAAATAAAAGTTAATGGTCAGCGCGTCACCCATTATTTCTATATTATACATATGGTCTTTGAAATGTGATCCCTTTCTGCAAATGCAATGTATCTGTTAGGCAAAAAAGGCAAAATTACAGCACCTGACTCTAACTATTAGTAATTTTTTAATATTTGAAATTTGTACTGCACAAAATAACAAAAAGCTGGACTTCAAAAATTACTTAGAATAACTTGTGGAGACCAAAGATAAAAATACTTGTAATTCTCAGACAAGATGTGATGTGTCTTAACACTGAATTTCAGCAATGCTGTGTTGGTGTTGAGACAAGGCATCAATAGAAATCAGTCCACAGCAAAATGCTAAAGATAAAATTTTTGACTGATTATCTAAATTCCAATCTTCATCGAAAAAGTTATTCTGTTATTTTCCTGTATGCTTTTCTATAAAGAAGAAAGGCTTTCCTCTACAGGAATGTAACCTGTGTTTGTTTTTACCTGAGCTCTGACAGTGCATCCAAATCCCCACATGGCCTTGTCTGGTGTGTTGTGCTCACGACCACTGCGCATCTCAAATGCAAAAGTCACTGTATTACCTTCAACCTGTCAATTATAACACAGACACTGTAATCAGCAAAAAGCAACCAAAAAAACTTAGTACATGGACAATTATTTGCATGAGTTAACATTTCAAGTATCATTTCTTGAGCTCTGTAATTCTCAATCACTTGTTTACTGTCTAGAAAGAGTGAATAAACAGGGAATTCCGGCAGATTTGAAATTTTGATTTGATAGTATTTTCTCTATGATATTTCTTAGCTCAATTTTACCTTGACAAGATCTTTTGGCCACCCTGAACCAAGGACACTCCTACTACCGTACCCATGTGTGTTACCACCATACTCTGCAACCTTACGAGAGCTCGTTGTTGGACCTGCATATATTACAAGCTGTGAAGACATACACAAAAGAGAAAGAAATAAGAAATCATCAATGCAGCATGAAAAATAGTGTCTGTTACTTTGCACGGCATTTCATTCTCTGCGTGACTACTTATTTGCAAAACTGAACAACTGGAACATTGCACAGGATATGTATGATGACTTATCAACTTTGCCATGGTGAATCTTTTTGGTAATTGTTGCCAAAAGTTCTTAAGTAAAAGATAGAAATCTCAGAATTCTTTTCTGATACTATGAGAATTTCGGTATGCCAAAGTTTTGGTATTATAAAGTAATTATATGCCTTAAAACTGAAAGTTTTAAACTTTCACTCAAACATTCTCTGTGGAAGCTTTAAGCCATTTTCTTTCATCATCAAAGAATAAAAGTATGGGGTTACTGTGCAATATTTGGGAATAGAGAAACACACAACACATACACTTTAAAATTCAAATTCGCAGCTTTACCTAATGTTAAGTCTATGGGAAAAAATTTTTATTTTCACAAAAACATGAAGATGAAAATTTCATTTGCTCAACATGCTTTCAAACAAGTTGCAGATCACAATAGTCAAATACATGAGAATTTGAAGATTTGTCCTGAATGAGCAAGTTTTTCTGGTAAATGATCATGTATGCAGCAAATCTATCAATGAAATTTGAAATTCTTCCATTGAGATTCATGTCATACCTTATCATAATCATACTGCGATGAACATCTTGGATCAAATCTCAAATACAGACACCTTGCACCCGGTATATGTACAGTTTCTCTGAATTTGTAATTATCTCGGACTGGATGGATGGTTTCAACCGTCTTCCCAGTTGCCCAAGGGGCTGGAATCTTCAGCCCTGCTAAAAAGCCTGTCTCTTCTTGCTCCTGTAAATCACTGTTAAGATGGAAACCGTATTTGTGACATTAACCATTTGAGTGCCAAAGTCAATTTTTGTCGCCTTTAAAGATATAGGAAGTCAATTTTTTTCAGATTTTTGCCAAAATTTTGATAAAGAACTGTAGCTGATGAAATGTGATGTCCATTTAGTTCAAAATTATCAAAACAATTTCAGAAAAATTCATGAAAATTGGTAAAATATAGTGCTAAAATTTTGGTGGGAAAAATTACAGCACTCAAAGGGTTAAACACACACATACATTCTCATTTATGATTATTGTTCTCCCTTGCTGTACAAAATCTGAAAAGCTTATCACTGAAGATTTCAAATAATTTATCAACATTCTTTCATAACATGCAGATTAAATGTACCTGTGTTTCTTTATATTCATGACACAATAGGGTAAAAAATATTAATAAGTACATAAATTAATCTTCAGCCTAGTGAAACACACTTCTACACAGAAATGTTAACAAATTATACAACGGAAGATTTGTAATTTCACTTTGAAAAGATCCTGAAAATGAAAGCATAAACTTTCTTACAACTGCTATGAAAGGTTTGAACAAACTGAACACCAATTGAACACTGGCCTTGTGACCTTTGCTGACACAGAATCTGACCTTTGACCTACCTGTCAGAGGACAATGCTCCAAGGAGTTCAAAGACATCAGCATCAGCGCTGGCATTTACGCTCTCATCCAACTTATTATTACATGGACTCTGTACCTTCATCAACAGTGCAGCCTACAGGAAATATGAAAATATCATTTTGAAACATGAGTCATTGCCAAGAGTCACTGATGCAGTCAGTGTCAAAGGTCACTGCAAAAGGTCGCTGATCCCTAGTAAGGTTGAGGTAAATCCGTGTTGAAAGCTTTGATGTAAAATGTTGCAGGGAGAGAATATAGCGAGTGTGATAAGCAAATGATGCATGTGTAAAAGATTAGAAACACATAGATCTTAACACTGAATCAATTACCATTATCAGTTTCCCCCAAACGGGAGTGATTTCTTCATAAAAATTCTGTGTAATCATTTTGCATTTATTTTGAACTTTGCTGCAGTATGAATTGTAGTCATTTTCCATCTCTAGTAGCAATCATACATTTAGGAGTGATTGTAGCATAATAAACTCAGGGGAGGTTGAACAGTTGATGTAGAACAAGTCATCGTTGATGACACAGTCCCCACTTGTTAATGGGTATTTTGATTACAGGTCCTCAGAGAGGATAGAGTCCTCTTCATTAGGTCTGTGATAAAATACTTTTGAATGAATTCGCTTGATACATGTCTGAGTTATGGTTCAGGACATGAAAAAATCGTAACAAAATGGTCGCACAGTGGCCATATTGGATCGCATCACAAAACAAATTGATGTGCATATGTATGACATAGGTCAATGTCCTTGTACCAACTTTGAATAAATCGGTTGAGATATGCCTGAGTTATGGCTCTGTACATGAAAAAATCGTAATAAAATGGCCGCACAGCGGCCATTTTGGATCGTATCACAAAACAAATTGCCGTGCACAGCTATGACATTTGTCAATAAGCTTGTACCAACTTTGAATAAAATCGGTTGAAACGTGCCTGAGTAATGGCTCTTTACATGAAAAAATCGTAATAAATGGCCGCCTGGTGGCCATATTGGATTGTATCACAAACAAATTGACGTGCATATCTATGACATTGGTCAATGTCCTTGAACCAACTCTGAATAACATCGGTCGAAACATGCCTGAGTAATGGCTCTTTACATGAAAAATCGTAATAAAATGGCCGCCTGGCGCCATATTGGATCGTATCACAAAACAAATTGACATGCACAGCTATGACATTGGTCGATGTTCTTGTACCAACTTTGAATAAAATCGGTTGGAACATGCCTGAGTTATGGCTCTGTACATGAAAAAAATCGTAATAAAATGGCCGCCTGGCGGCCATATTGGATCGTATCACAAAACAAATTGACGTGCATATCTATGACATTGTCGATGTCCTTGTACCAACTTTGAATAAAATCGGTTGGAACATGCCTGAGTTGTGGCTCTGTACATGAAAAAATCGTAATAAAATGGCCGCCTGGCGGCCATATTGGATCGTATCACAAAACAAATTGACGTGCATCTGTATGACATATGAAGTAATCCTTGTACCAAGTTTGAATGAAATCGCTCCAGGCATCTCAGAGATATCTGCGTGAACGCACGGACGCACGGACGCACGCACGCACGCACGCACGCACGGACATGACCAAACCTATAAGTCCCCTCGGACGGTGTCCGTGGGGACTAAAAAATTACTAGAAAACAGGGCCCTGTTTTCTCTAAACCCCCCCCCCCCAATAAACTTTTCCCTTTGAATTTCAGCCATCAAAGGTGGCTCTTTGATCAGCAAACATCAATCATAAATTCTCAAGATTAATATCTTCTGTGTTCAGGATTTCTGTACTTGGCCATGACATTTCTCAGCATTACCTGGCTTGTTTGTATGACAAGTTGAACCAGCTGTGGCATCAATGCATCCGCCATCTCTAGAGATCTTAAATTCACATGTGTTAACGATGTTATAAGTACTGGCAGCTGATGACCGAGGACTGTGGCTTTAAGAAGACGTTCAAAGCCCTGGACTCTGGCTTCGATGTCAGGAAAATTACTATTTACAACAGCATTGCAGACTTCAAGTAGAACTCCTAGCACCTGTACAGAGAGGAATTAACGCAAGAAGAAACACACATGAAGGGTCAAAAAATTTCTTCAACAACAGAACAAGAGATGTGGAGTGACTCATGCTCTAAGTATCATTTCATGTCACATTAAGATGAAAAACACTATTTGTGCATGTGTCAGTGACATGTGAAACAAGTCTTGTGTTTTTTCTTCTCACCAGAATGTCAAAATAACAAGTCATGGAGTTAACAATCAAAATCCATAATTTTACTGGGTTCTTCACAGCAAAAATATGACCTCCTTTCTATTTTTGCATGAAAAGTAGTCATGAAAACAGGGATCAGCATAATCAGTGGTCCAACAAGGTCAAGTACCACTACATTGTTTGGAGTACATTCACTGTTCTGGTGGTCCAGGACGACTCAGCTAGGTGACCAACAACAGTGGCTTGACACTGATCCTCACATCAAGGAAAGATGACCAGATCTGTCAAACCCTGCAAGGTACCATGCAACCACTATTAGGTGCAGTATAGCAGCCAGTGTACATATGCAAAAAGTTGCCTACCTCTTCACATCCACTGAAGATCTTTTTGGACAATGATAAAATTGCTACTTGAATGACATCTAATGAAACTGTTTCATCTTTGCTACTTTCTTCAGTTTTCTTTTCCTCCTTTGGTTTGGCATACAGTACTGCTTGTCTGAGTAAGTATGACTGCAACGCCATCATGTAACGCAGACATGGGGAAGACAGCTGTAACAGATGCAGAATGATGAAATGAAGCTCTGTTTGGAAACTTATAACGCAACAAGTTTGGGTCTTTTTGCCTCATTGTCTAAATTTCCATATTCTTCCTTAGTTATATCACATGGTAGTTTAGGCTATGAGATGCAAATATGGCCTACTAGATTTGTAAAATGTCTTGTGGTCACATGACTTTGTGGCCATCTTGAATTTCTATAACACTGAGGAATTACCAGTCAAAAATCTAATTACCATATTTTGTGCCTGATAGCTAACACAAAACTGTAAGTTTGTCATGGACACTGACAAACCACATAATTTTGCCCACTGTCATCAGATTTGAATAAAGCTCCACAAAACTTGATAACTCTTTCAACAAACTACAGTACAGAAATATGTTTCACAACAGAGCTGTGTTGATGGATTATAGATAAACACAGGCCGATTGCTGTAGGATTCAACAGTGCTCGATTGATTGATTTGTCGATAGGCTCAAGACATGATACCATTACTGCACCCAGGAAGGAAGGAGAGAAACTATCTTACAACCCTCTGAACAGTGTATAATACTAGCTCTCCAAGAATGGGTTGAAGCTAAAACCAGAACAGCACATATTTGTACACAAACGTTGTAATCATGAAATTTACATCCAATACACCATACGGACACTGGTATGACATGTGATAGCCAAAAACATATCAATAAAGATTTATACGAATCTCTTTCCATGGGAAGTTATTGGCACCATCCGTTATCTTTACACTGTCGGGCCACAGTCAATACTCACTGGAACATTGGCAACTTGGGATTCAAAGTCCTCAGCATTGGCAGTCTGACACCTCCTCAGCAACAGACACGATTCTCTCACAGCAATTTTCAAAATGTACAAAACCAAATCATCATTCAATCTGAAATCAAAACAACAGCTATTCATTATAAACAAACTGATTTCAATTTTTTTTATTAACTGAAAAATTGCTTATTTGGTATCTCCATACTATATTTCTTTATTCTTTCATTTATTTATTCATTTATATATACTTTTTTACTTATCTCTTTATTTAAATTGCAATTAATACAATGATTCATCTCATTTGAATAAACCTTCCAGGAACTAATTTTTGGAAAAATTCCCCATTTTTTTAACAAATGTTGATGGGAAATTTTGACACATTGCAAAACATATCATTAATAATCAATTGGGCAAAAGTTACAAATACAAGTACACAAATTTTTGAAATTTATTTTCAGAAAATTCTGACGTATCAGAAAATGTCGTCTGCTACTACCTGCTCATTGTATTGAGCTCCCCTCTTTCAGCATCAGTTTTCAACTGTTCTGACATATCTATGAGAATCATATCACGCAGTCTTGCCAAGCCGGGATTCATATCACCTTCTGTCAATAGTTTGTGCAGTAAAGTGTTCTGGTCTTCTGGTGTCGGATACAACACTGCTGAACCAGCACTGAAAGTCAATGAAACACAAAAGTTTTTCATTCTGAAACTCTCTCTTTTTCATGTGGTGTAGCTTTCACTTTGAGGCGTTACTGTGTACTTCGATACATTATTTGGAATGAGCTTTCAAGACCTAGTTTCTTTACTCGGGTGCTGGTGTGGAATAAATGCAGTAAACATTTGACCAAAGGCATGGGTTGCAAGGAGTAGAGTTGCAAAACTAAGACTGTAAGAAATGGCAAAACAAGCACATATACCATAATTAGAAAGAGAGAGGGACAGCAGACAGAAAACTGATGGTGACAGAAACAAAATGACGTCAGATATGTCTCGGAAGGAGCATGTAAATTATCTAAGATATAAAAATTTACTTTTGTGAAAATCCTACAATTACTTCCTCTATTGGTTCAGTCACATCAACTTACCCAATCTAAATGACTACATTTGCTAACAGGGAAACTGCTATCTAAAGCACGGTATTGCGGTCTTACCTGATGACTTTACAAGCGTCTTCTTCAATACCCTGTACGCCAAGAGATTTCATGGAAATCAACAGGTGCCAAACTATGGATCTGAAAGATGAGAATACCCACAATGTGACATTTAGTCTGTTGATATGTCTGACATTTCAAGTGACATGTTTCTGCATCTGACCTAGTAATAACAGCTGTCCAGCTTTATCTGTCAAAACTAAAAATGGTTAACAGTAAGGTATTTCTATGAAATTGGGAATTGGTGATATAAAACGACAAAGCATGACCAATAACTTACCCAACTCTTTTAACCAAGGCCTTCTCTTCGTCTCTTTCATTGTTGAAAAGATAAGATTTAAATATCACCTGATATCAAGAAAATAAACCAATCAATAAGTGAATGATTTATAAGAAGAAAATATTAACCATTTCATTAACATCGTGTCGAAATACAAAATTTGAAAATAAAGAAATACAATTTGCTATAAATTTGCATCCAAAACATTGGTATTTCTGCACATCCAGCATAACAACATGATAAAATTTTTCTAAAACTTGTAAACTGGTTGTCGCCCATGGTTTACAGCTATCTAGAGGAGATCCTCCCTACACTTTATTGGTCAAATGTCCTTTGAACTTTCTGATGAATTTTATTAGAAATCTTAATGATATTCCTATCTTATGTCATAACATGAGGAGCGACAGCTGGATTGATTTTTTCACACATTTGGTATTTTTGTAGCTGATGAAAGCTTGGTTGCTTCAAGTTTGTTGGATCAAGGAAAGGAAAACATACCATCTGAGCAAATACAAAGCTTATGGTAAGCAGTTTTTTTTATGGCTGGATGAGCCAGTTTTTGGCTTCTACTAGCCCAATAGGCTGGTGGCTTATTAAGATGGTAATAAGATGTTGACTACAGGGCTAGTGGAAACTGAGGCTGAGCTGGTGGTTTTATATGACTACCAGCGAGTGGGCCTGTGGATCTGAAGTTGATTTGCCCACCCCTTGATCTACATAAAGTGTAGATAACGTTGACAAAATAATCATCCAACATCATAATTGCTTTTTTACACCAATAAAAATAATTTATTCTATATCTACAGATTTAACTTTAGGTATTTCCCACAAATTATATAAAATACAATAAAAAGTGTATATATACACTTGACAACTTTTTCTAGACATGAAAATAACCAACATTTTCCGGACACTGGTGCTTTGCAAAAACAAATACAGCACACACCTGAAGTACTATGAGCATACACCTTGTGATTCTAACATCTTCCTCTTTAATGGCTTTGTCCAGGATGTCACATATCCTCACCATGTACGTCAAGTCTATGGGATGGTTACGAAGCAGGATGTTGCCCAACGGAGTTGCCATCATATCACTGTGGATCTGGTGACAGCACATGCTACCAACATGCTTCAGTAAGTGGTTGATCACTTCAGAGATTTCAGAGGATGAATCTGTGATAGAGTACAGAAGGACTGTCATTATACTGTGTAATGGATATATGCATTACATAGCCAGGTGTCTACTTGCTGCTTAAGGTGGAATGTGCATCAGGGACAGATATTTGGACTCTAAAATTTGCACAATTCTTTTTTGATCTACCACTTGGGGGGGCTCATTTTAAAGCTCTAGGTAGGAAATAATGGTAGGAAATATTTTTGTCTTAGTTTTTTAAAAATCAAAAATTTTATTCTTCCCCATAGAGTTAACACAGAGATGGTAGCCATTTTGAATTTCAAATATCGGTAAATATTAGGTAATTTTTTTCTCTAGTATCAAATTTTGCACAGTGACTCCTGATTTTTATTCTTGATTTGGTAGAGAATCGTTGCAAGTTCCATTGAGGAAAGTTTGAGAAAACATTTTTAAGTCTTTCACTTTCGAGGTGCATACTGCCTTAACAACCTAACTGCAGCATGACCTCATGTAACCTTCATAATGTAATCACTCTCATTGCCCTGTGGCAGTATTATGTGTGCTACCTCTACACGCTGACTGGTGAATGTAGTGACACCTGATGGATTCTATCATCAACACATCAATAAGTTTTGGCATAAATAGTTCAAAGTGACTTAAAAGCAGTAAGAAAAAAACAATGCTGATATGACTGGCTGTGATCTTTCTAAAGTTGACTCTTCTATGAAATCCTGCCAGTTTCTGAGGCCTGTTCAGATCTGTGCACCATGAACAACGAATCATGAGATTATTTGTACTGAGTGGATTGCACAGTTGTATTACTAGAACATTTGAACATTGTTTATATTTTTAAAAATCTTATTTTGCCAAAGAAATTTCACTTGCTCAGAACACCATGCATCCGAGATGCATCAAATAAACCTTCATTCTACAAAACGCACACTTTGCCAATTCTCAGGACTGTGACAGTTGTCTGGGAAACATCATTTCATGAATGTTTTTATTCACCTGTGGGTGGATCCATTTGTACATGGGGGATGCCAAGCTGTTGACTAACATGATGAGATGCCTGGTGACCTGGGTTAAACCACTGGTCTATCCACTCACTTGAACATGTCCAAAGCATGTTGTTCCACATATCATAGCAGATACCTACAATATTGAAAAATAAACAGAAAAACAGAGAAGTGAGTGATATTCTGACCAAAGAATCCAGGCACCATAATAAACTTCTAAAAAGATATTGAAAATAGAACGTCTCCATTGGTACTAATAATTGTGTAATCTAACTAACCATCAGTTTAATTTTTTCTTACATATGCTAGCCACTCTGGAAAGTAAAAAAAGTTATGTGCTGATGATAAACATCACAGTAACGTATATCTTAGCCTGCAGAGTGTAAATGATTTTCATGCTGTACAGAAAATGGTGCATTACAACATCACACACAGCTGAGACCGTGACTGTCTCATTGATTGAGTACTCATCCATTTTATCATTGCTACAGATGCCATCTTGCTGACTGTTGGTTAAACATACTAAAATTTGAGTAAATTTCAATGCTATTTCTACACCAATTGAAGTACATAGTGATGTGTGAAAACCTCGACCAATTATGATAACTCACTTTGATCAGAAAAATTACCGTAAACTTTTTTTAACAATTAAAACACTCTCTAGACAAGATCTCAAGACTCCTCTACATGTAAGAAATGGATACACAACATACAATTTTTCTGTGAATTTAAATTGCTTGAACGCATTTCTTTTACATCTTTTTCATCTATAAGATACAGCTTCATATTTTTCATAGAGGTCAATTCCTGACCATACTTACCTAGACCTTGCACTGACGCTCCCCTTGCAAGTGAACACGTCGGTGAATCAGATAACTCACTCTTGGAATTGAACTGACCATCGCTGACATTGAATGAGAAATTAACACCTAGGGCTGCAAAGACACAGAAGAAAATCAAACACTCAGATAAACAGCACATACAACAGAAATAGTGAGACTCAAAATTTACATTAAAGAAATTCTACTGAATAAATCGGTACACTTTGAGGCTATCTGTATTTTACAAAGAGATCTCTTGAATGTATGATAGAGTCTCAATAAGAAATGGTCAGGTTATGTCTATTCATACCATTTTCAAAACCAAGATAAAAGCATTACTTCAAACATTTCCCATCGTGACTGACCTCATGCACAGTTGAAATATAGATATTATCTGATTAGTTATACTTCAAGCCCTATTTAATCATGGCCCGAACCAGTACATTGTATACTACCTGCTAGGATTGTTCCACTCTCTAGCAAGGGTATTTTTTGGGAGGGGAGGGGTCTGTGCACTTACTTCTCATTCCTGACAGGCCTGAGCTGCTGCCGAAGAGAGATCTTGCTGTGGAGTTACTGTTGCCACCTGGGGGCGCTGTCACCATTACAACAGCAGTGCCACAACAGTAGACAGGAGTTTTCCTCAGGACCTTCAGTGTAATGCCACAGCTTGTTGTACCTGTCATATTGATGTAATCAATGAAATCGGAATATCATTATTCATTTAAAAGTACAATAAAGCAATCTCAATAATTTAAAACGTCTGAACATCTGGTATGGGCTGACTGAAAGAAATTCCAAAATCAACTCAAAGAGTGGAGAAATGTTGTAAATTAGAGAGCACACTGTCCATGTGCATAATAATGATAATTCCAGTGGAATTTTGCCAGTTTTCTTGCTAATACTGGTAAAAACACATTCCACAAACTGGCATGCAACAAGCTTTATTGATTGACAAGGTTTACATTGGCGAGCCTGCACACTTGCGATATATTGCACAGTATATGTGGATAAGCATTTCAATATATGTAAAATTTCTTCAGTATGAGGGATTTTTAAGCCAGTAATTAATCAGTTTAGCTAGGAAGGTAGGCTGCATGGGATTGCCAGACTGCTAGCTTACCAGTGGAAGAGGTTTTTCAACATAGGACTACATACAAACAATTGTTCGTACTGTAGAACATTTGATGCCAATAACCTTCAGAAGTTCTGAAATGTCATTATGAAACATTTACATGGGAAATTCTACAAAACTGTCACTTACTCGGGTCTTCCTTTGTAGTTGTTGTTGTGAGAGATCCACCAGTTAACGCTACCAGTGTTGCCGTGGTGCTTGATCTGTAAGGTCTCAGTCTTGCTAGCAGTGAGTCTGTTATGTTTTTTGACGTCTCATCTTTCCTCTGCAGAAGTAACTTTCTGAGTGACAGGTACACCTACAACTTTCCCATCTTTTTCCTGGAAGTGCAATCATAAACAGGGATGGTGAAATCCCGGCTCCTGAAAATTCCAGGATTTTCCATCACATTTGTAAAAAAATTCTGAGGAACACTGAAGTTCAAAACACATTTTGCAGAAGTCCTAACATGTCAACAAGTTGAGGATCATGGCTCTTATTGCCATATAGACATTCATAATAGTTGACATTTCACACATGTACAAGCAATTTTTTGTGGATAGTGCACTGATTTCCACGACTTACAAGAAAAAGCTAACTTAATTTCTTTGCAACTTCCATGACCACAGGCATGTTGTACCACATTTACAGCATTTTCAAATGGAGAATTTTTACACAGAGGACACTTGATGAAAGTGAACCTTCTATTTTGTACAATTAAAAAATCTCTTCTTTGACCCTAAAATTCTTGAGAGCATATCACATCTGCATCTATTGCCTGAAGTGTGACATAATCATATTCATTTATGCAAAGTGTCCCATGAATATTGATGAAATATGCAAATCTAATGATAACAACTGATTTTTAATGTTGAAATATTCATAGATCATGGATTGTGTGCTACATATTTGAGAGTTTCTCACCTCTAACTTGAAGACATCTAGGTATACATTGTGACCCTTGTTTGATGATTTATCAATCCCGACAGTGGGTGTTGGAACCCAAACCCAGTAAAAGAAGGTGCCATCGCCACATAGTTGTATGGTCGCAAAGTTGGCTCTCTCCGGAATCAAAAACTGTTCTGGCATTATTAGACGACTCATCACCTGAAATGGACAGAGGAAAAATCAATGATACTATAACAGGAAATATTTACATATGTTTTATACAATTGAATTTCAAATATGTAAATTACTCATAAATATGTATATATTTGACACTATGCATTCTTTGTTTCATTTTCAATATTTGTTTAACGTACTTTCTCCAACTATACAAATGCCCTTGTAACTACTTTAATACATACATTTTGCTTCCAAGGTGATACAGTACTATATGGTTCATATTTACAAAGAGCATTCAGAAGTATTGTATCAGTTTGCAAATCTGCCAATAAGGGTCTTCATAAATCATGAACATTAACATTTCTCTAAAAGTCTACTTTCTCAAATAGTGTGCAAAGAACAGCACATTTGTACATGAATTACTTTCAGCTTTGAACTGAGCATGTTTTGCATGAAAAAGATCATTCAATCGCACAAAAATTTTTTTAGATTTTCAAAGTTTCATATTACTTCAAATGATTTGGCTGCTTGAAACATTTTTCAGACCAAAAAAGTTTCACAGAAATGACAGACATCATTCAGATGTTCTATCAAAAGCAAAAACTTCGCAGATAGTCATAATTTATACATTTTTTACAATGCTTCAATCAGACTGTCTGAACAGTACCTTTTGACTCAGAATCAATATTGCTATTCATTCATCTCTCTGACATTCAAATCCCTGAGGGATTTACACAACATGAGCAAACAAAGACACAGCATCTGTTGTGAATAGGATATTAACATGTACACTCCTGTCTCATTAAGATAGAAATTATTTCATTTTTTTTTTACTGACAACAAGAGACAGATTTTACTGACATCTAAGTGTGCCTATACCTTCAAGGAGCTGGCATCCATAATATGTACAAACTGCGCCGGCCGGATGTCATATTCTGCTGGCCTGTGTATCAGGTAGCCGTCCCCATATGCTACCCATCCTGTCTCGATTTCACTGTTGCGGGCATACACATATCCCCTTCAAGAAAACAGAATAACGTAAGACAGGCAGAACATACCTCAAGGCAACATTACGGACTGTCAGAATCTTACATTCCTTTGCTGGTATAGAGTTTGTAGGGGTTCATTTTGACATCTGCAGAGAGAATTCAGTTTCTACCGTCTTGTTTCCAAGAAAATTGAAAATTATGTTATTTTCAAGGAGGACAGCAGCCATTTAGAATTTAAAATACTGGTAAATTTGTGGTACTTTGATTCCTTGATCAAAAGTCTGTACAGTGATCCCTAGCATTCAGAGGCAGCCAACACCTGTCTCAGAATTGTTTTTTTTTAATCAGTCAATGTCATATATTTTTTTGTTGGACTAATCTGTGAATTTGTAGAAAAGACGTATAAACCTTATGACTTAAATAAAGTCATATGTTCAGCTTCCAAAAGGCTGAAGGCTAATGCTATATTTATTCTTGGTTAGGGTGAAAAAGAAGAATTGAAGTTTCCTTGCACAGATAATATGCAACCGTTTATTATTGAGGTAAGCATTATTTTAATACAACCATGCACATCGTAACTGGAATTCACAGCTTTTGAATTGATGACAAGTCAGAGCACATTACAAAGTGAATTTTGCTTCACTGTATACGAACTGAGCAATTGAACAAACCCTCTAAACAACGAGTCTGCATGCTTTGTGCATCATTGATGGCTATCTACCTTTCAATCAAAAACCACATTTAATAACACTATTAAGTCTTTGTACAACATCTCTACTCAAGGAATTTACATCCTCCTATGTAGTCTAAACTGTATAAAAAAAATGAAGTTATGCAAATCCTTTTGCATGCTTTAAATGTGTTGAGATAATGGTCTGATATGAAATACGACCCTAACTGTTACCTAATCACATTTCACAATGCATGAAATTGAAGTACAAATATGTTTTTCACTTGCTGATTTGACTGAAATGCATCACGGAGTCTATGTACTTGTTTGTGTGTGTGTAATTTACAATACCTATTGTTTGTAAATTGCATTGTCCCTAGTTTACTTGTAAAAGTGGATGTGCATGGCAGATATCAATTGGACATGGTATTCATACTATTATATTTCATGGACATTTCCTTTAGAAGGAACGTGAACAGATTTTTACCTTTTTTTATTCAAGGATAACTGTATTTGCCACATCTACCTGATGAAAGAGACTATTGTCTTTTGAAGCTTATGCTAAATTTTATATAATCAGTTGATATATCAGAGTGTCACCTTCCTCACAGTTAAGACCTAATTGGGTAAACTTTAAATTCACTGCATATGTAATAAGTTCAATGGGTTCAGTCCCCAAAGATACATTCACTTATTTCACTTGTGATGTTGACTCAAAATCTTTGTAACACTAGAAAGGCCACTGGGCAAAGGGTATACTTCACTATGGGCCTGAATGAGTGAAGTCAAATTTTCTAATGAAACTAATTATAGCTTCCTTGCGTTTTCATGAGGTCAACTAAGGTCTTGGCAAATATCCAGGACAAAGTATCATGCCGATATTTATGACATCCAAGAAACAGGATAGCAAAGCTATCGGAAAGCAACGTGCCATTAACTGACAATATTTATGAATAGCCTGTCATGTTCTGGTATGTGGTCTGAGTTATCGAATTCCAAAGGTTGAACAGGGTCTCATTACTGTTTGACCTGAATGTCATGAGCATGTATCACGTAGAGAAAGTGCATGCAGTGCTGTAATTTATCAGTCTAACAGGTGCTTGTTTTGTAGTGCTCTGCAGCTAACATATACGAAATTAACGAGTAAATAAATAAATAAATAAATAAATAAATAAAATAAATTCATAAATAAGTAAATAGTTATATTAAAATATATGAATAAATAAACAAATACATAAATCAGTCAATCATTCATTCAATCGATCAATTTTACCTTAATGTGCCATGAAGTCCTGTTCCGATCTTGGAGATGCCTCGACCAGAAGAATTTGTGGTGTAGAGAAATTTGCCATCAGTTGTTATGCTACGTCCAATTTCCATTTCTACAGGGTGAAGCACACAGGTGCATGCAGTCCATTAAGAATAAACCGTTATTGCTTTGATCATGATTTAAAATTGGTTACTGAACACAGCAATGGATACATGACATTGCCTACTACAGACACAAAGTTGGATATATTTTTGTGCCTCAGTGACCTTTACGGTTTGCATCAGAACAGTTAACAAAGCAATACTTTCGTTATTCTTGCAAACATCATTTCAAAACAAGGGTCAAAAATAATGGTAAAACTGTGATATTTTTTGAAATCACTGATAATTTCTGTTTAATACATTGCTACAAAGTAAATCTAAAACGTGACATACAAACAATTAAAAGCCACAATCTCTTATTTGTTTAAAAGTCACAACAATTGAAAGCTGACATGCCATCTATAGGACTGGTTCAGTTAACATTGCTGTGGTATTGGTTTTCTCGTCTGACTTTAAACCAACACCTTGATTGCAGGCGTGCATTCCAATACTGATCTTACGGTAACATATGCATTATTAACATACACAAAGTGCACATTAAAATATGACAGTCACGTCTGAAGGAAGTACTGTACACTCAATGTAATGTGGACTTACGTCAGGGCTTAGATATGCTACATGTCTCGTTTAATGTTTCAGAAGTACAAATGAATAAAAAATTTGTTGTTCACAATTCTGTTTTATCAAATGTCAGGCACCTCTACAGAATATAGTGAACTCCTCGACAGGTTAATGAGAGCATCTCTAGACATCATTCAGAGGCACTGATCTATTATAATCTACAACCCATCAATTCATAATTACTGTTCCTGAGTACCATTATGGTATAAAAGGTTAGACAAGAGGTCGCCAGCAAGCAGGTGGATGGTGGTTTTCAAAACTGGTCACGATTCGGAAGATATTGGTCTGTCTAGAATTGAGAAAAACTCATCTTTTCAGGAGACAGATAGGTGCCATGCGAATATGCGAAGGGAAAATTTACAGAGATTACCGACGAGTCTGGAAAATTAGAATAAGGCTCTGCTGCCTTTTGGAAAGTAGCCACACTCTGTTTGAGGATCAATTTCATGAGAACTATACAAGTGCAAGTTCGTAAAGCAAGGTTATCGCAAGTAAAAGTATCGCCATTTTGCATGTCTGAGCTTCAAATGTTGATTCGTGACCACTCAGTATATTGTAATGACCAACAGACCATGCACACTGAATGGCAATTAGAACTGTTTCATGATACCCATACAGACCATGGAATTATCCCTAGCTTAAACGATCAAAGTGATTTTTAATTGATTAATACGTAAGTTCATCGACAGCACTAAAAAGCCCAATATTAAAAGCTTAAAACCAAAAACAACACTGACAAAAATAATCCCACAAGAGATTAACTTCATAATTCCAATATTTCTTTTTCAAAATTATAAATTCCATTGATATTTCAATTGCATTCACAATAATTTCAGACGAAAAAATGCAAGGTGCTTGGATATTTTTCATACAACCTTCATTGTTTTGACTGTAACTCAATATTTTGAATTTTTTCTCATACTTTATGTTAAATATTACACATTTCCATACAACCTTTATTGCTATGTCTGTAACTCAATATTTTGAATTTTTTTCTCATACATTATGTTATAAAAGATTACACATTGTGCATTTTTTGACCATGTCAATTTCCGCATACAGTGTTTTAGTCCAAAATTAGTACTTGAAGTACAGAATTAATACAGATAATCTAGGAGACGGAATAAAAGAGAATTTTCATCTGCAAAAGGAGATGGTGGGAGATGATTGATTTTTGTAGCAAGTACATGACATTGAACAACCTCGCATTATCATTCAGTAACAGAGGTTACACACCAGCTGTCCTCTTTTGACGGAAAAATCACAAAGAAATCTATTGACAGGAATTGATGATTCATATGTAACGGATATCAATACCGGGAGAGAGTGCAACAAGGATTCTTCACTTCAGAACAAGATCAATTAGTTCATAGAAGGGAATATTGAGTGCATTGAAGCTTTATCAATCAAGCGGAGGAAAAAAGGATTAAATATGAGGCCTGACAAAAATTTGTATTCATTCTGCAGGTGTCACTGTGGTCAACATATTCTACTATCACAGAAAATATCTACAGAACCATATCTTTGCATCACAAATAAAGAGTAACATTCTTTTTTCAATATGATTTTTTTTTTGCTTAATATGTCAAGTTGACAATTTTTAAAGTATTTCTCATTATCTTCAAATAAAACCTTTGAGAAAGCATACTTTAGCCAGCATAGAATTTCATAGCATTGCAAGTTAATGTTTTAGATTGGTTCTGAAATATAGTCTTAAAATTAGATATTTAGAGCCACAGCGAGTTTATATTGTAGCTATAACAGCAATCAACTATGCGTTCAAGGTTAGGGTGAACTGAATTTTCAAACTTATGGCGAATGCATTAGCATGAAATAAATGTCAGCTATGTATCTGTAATAAAACCTATTAGATACAAATGAACTGCATGTAGTGAGACATGATATATGTATATGTGCTGTATTTGAATGGTTTTCTTGTCACGATCATAGTTTTATTTACAAACGACAAAATCACACATCGCTTTGTGACTGAGTTGCTGCATTGACCGTAGAAAAAGAGGGTCTACAGTAACTGCGTACCGGTAATAAGTGTGAATAACAAGCATTGAAGCATAGTAAATATTGGTATTCTATATGCTTGCTTAATTTTCAAGTGTGTACGCAACAAGCACACATCACTTAATTGTTGAACTTTGAACTATTACAAGTGATAGAAAGTACTGAAAATTTTGTGGAGTTTGTGAATGAGGCTTGTGGAAATGGCCGTGTAAAAATTACTATCAAATATGGTAGTTCAACTTTGGGGTCATAGGTCAAGTACTGTCTGAAAAACATCAGACCTCCAACCCAAAATGATACTATCGTGAGTTCTGGATGACTGAACATCAGCTATGTAAATGCATGCAACACACTCCTATACAGAAATAAATCACAATTATTTGCAAAGGGGCAATAGAATATTTACTGTCATCCCGGGAAAAATATCAGAAATTGGACATAGGAGTGGGTAGTCCCAACTTATATTGACTGCAAAGAAATCCTCTTTCGACTAACAATTATAATATACTATAACTTATCATTCAAATTATACTACATTACAAAT
This sequence comes from Ptychodera flava, assembly GCF_041260155.1. Lineage (NCBI taxonomy): Eukaryota > Metazoa > Hemichordata > Enteropneusta > Ptychoderidae > Ptychodera > Ptychodera flava. Next base: position 6,953,853 of record NC_091939.1, read on the forward strand.
TATGATAATAACAGTAAATTATTGTTTTGTGACTGATATTACAATTTATAGCTGGTGGTTGCTGTCTTAAAGAAAACAACATTCTTTTACATCCCCTACGGTGACTGTAATATTCAATAGAAATCAACTGTTTGCAAGGTGTGAATTAGATAGGTACATACACAGAAATATGTCACTATAAATCATGAAATGTAATTCAAGCCAAAATTGCCCCTGTGGAGTTCTGTTAATATCTTATATTCAATTGAAGTATGACACTACAGTATCAATTTATGCAAAATATATTAATGAGTACTGTTTTATTATGTAGATATAATTACAATGCCTCATTACCAGAGGAGAAAATCCATTTTCACTGCAGCACTGACAACAGTAAACTGTTGTAATTTTTATTCAGTTTGGCATGATGACCCACTATTATGGTAGTCTTGCTTCTCAAACCATCATTTTTTTCAAAATAACAAAAGCTTCATGAGTTTTACGAGGCATATCTGTTTATTGGAACAATACCATTCATAGAATGAATATATGGCTACAGAGATAGGAAATTTTTTTGAAATAATAGAAGTACTACCAGCAGATGAGCTTAGCACCAGCCCAAGGCTTGCCAAGCTTCAGTTAGAAAGAAAATATCTAACTATCCTCTTTATCTGCCCTACTTTCAAAGGTTTCATGTCTCACTTCCATTGAAAAAAAAATTCGAACTCAGAGTCTGAAGATTGAATTTCAAAGCTTAATCTGATTTTATGCTGCTGGGATCTGGGGCACTTTTCTTTTATCTGACTAAAATCTGAGTGTCCATTACTCTAGATTGAAATTTTAATTAATAAACCTACAAATGCAAGCGTGAGTATGACAGTAGACATCTTTTAACTAATCTGATGTATCTGGGCATCTTGCCAAATTGGAAATTATATTATATCAGCATGTCAGTCCTGCCAATGCATTGTTCTGATTGGACAAGAGCACAGGCTGATATCTGGGCATCTTGCAAAATTGGAAATTATATTATATCAGCATGTCAGTCCTGCCAATGCATTGTTCTGATTGGACAAGAGCACAGGCTGATATCTGGGCATCTTGCAAAATTGGAAATTATATTATATCAGCATGTCAGTCCTGCCAATGCATTGTTCTGATTGGACAAGAGAACAGGCTGATCAAAACTGTTTGACCCATGCTAAAATGGGCTCTCGAACAACATGTAGCATAGGAGTTTAATGCGGAGACATAGAATATTTAGATGGCAGGAAAATCGACGTTAGAACCTCACAAAAGATTAAATACATGGCAATCATTACAAAACGAGTGTAAACGTTTAGAATGTTGCTTATAAAGCTGCCTTAAAAGAGCTTGGCTTGCACTTCACCAATTCAGTGGCGTTACTTTTTGTCGTCTGCATTGTTTCCACTGCCATTGCATAGCAAAGTACGTGTGTACGTGTGTCCTGGGTACGATATTTCCATTAGACAATGATCAACCAATATTTGAATCTGCTTTCTCCTTTTTCTGCGCTAAAACTACGGAGGAAGCAACTTTTGAACACCATAAACACTAATGTTAATATACAACACAAAAGCAATAACCCCTTTGCAGGCAGGTATACACTCAAATTGGCCACATTGCTCTATATAGCCCTTTTTTAATGGGTCATGCTATACATGTATATTATTCATTGTACCCAAATCTTGTGTATACCTGCCTGAGGCATGGGTTATTGTGTAAGAGGAAAGTTCAGGTTCATTTTGCACGATCTTGATCTCAAGATATTGATGAGACTCATGTACACCTCTAAACAGTAAATTTCTAAATGATACAATCAATGTCCAATTGAACATCACTCTTTACACTGGAACGCAATTCTGATATCACATCAAAATCTACAAGCTGTCAAAATAATCATTAACACTTTCGAGAACATCATGTATTAAATTTAAAATTATGGCACATTGTTAATCGGCTTTAGTCTCTGTCAAATATACATGTGAAAATAAAGACATGATTCTGCCCACCAAGTTGGACAGATCATGATCTTATCATCTTCAAATGACTTTTCGTTGAGGCTTAAGCCACTGATTCAAATGATTTGATAAAAATTATACAAATACTTAATTTTATCAGTATCTTTGCAACACCAGTATTTCTTTCACCTTGTAATTAACAGTTTGAAATATTTTCATGAAAGATTTTTTTTTGTGAGCTGTAATTTCAGACTACCGTACTGTACTTTCATTGACTGTGAATAAAGGCAGGATCAACATGCCCTTTGACCTGAAAGCAGGATGTGTTTCAACATGACAGGTACATCTCAATGCCACACTGACACATAATCCATGGCAACACTGATGTAAAACTGAAGAGTGATTACTGTGATAGATTAAGTGACTTATCGGGATTCTCACCTGTCAGAACACAAACCGGAATGGTGATTAAATCAGTCGATCAGACTGAAATTATAAATCAAGGACATATCAAGTAACCAAAGGAATGAAAGTTCATACTTAGACTGTCACATTTGTGTCATTTATTCATTTACGGAAAACTTTCACAATCATTGTTTGTTCCAACCCCAGGCAAGTATTGTCCATGGTAAGGTTGGACCTGTGTACGTAGAAATGGGAGTGAACGGGTAAACTATTGATTTTCTTATGTCTTACCCTGCAGCAATATTGTTCTGTAATCTTACAAATACAACATTTTAGTATCAACCTAAGCTGTGATAAAAGTATTCACCTAATTGAGTTTTTAATCTTAATATCATAATTATTGTTTTGCGTACAATAGTTTTAATTTCATGAGTAGCAAGGTTAATGCCCTCTGTACTACATGTAGCATTTGTGCAATCACACTGCGGTGTAATATTACATGTGAGAGGCCATCTTACTTCATATCATAAACATGTGAGAGATCATCTTAATATCATATACATCCTGATACTGTCCATCTAATATTTGATGAGTGTCACAGAATGTATTAAATGTAAATACAAAGCTATTTTGCAATCTCTTGCAAATCAAAGCCTTGGATACAGTATCATTGGCATCAGAGTGTATGCAGCACTGTAGAACTAAGACATCTATACAAGGGACAAAATAACTCTGCTGGAATTTGCACAGTTATTTATTAGTAACAACATCCAAATTTACATTCCCAAAGGATCAGTCCGGTTAATTTTGTGATTGTCAGATTGTTGTGATAAAATTACAAATATGCAAATACTAAATATTATTCAAATACTGTAAAATGGCAACGGGAATACAGCATTTAGACTGTACATTATCTTTAAATCTTACGATTTTTCCAGCTAATTTTACAGAAACACTAGCATTGCCTCAGCAGTCAGTATACTATGATGCAAAATTGCCTTCAGCTACTGATTTCAAATTCATAAACAACAGAACTGATCTGTTCAATTTTTGATCGCAGAATTTCAAAAAGTTCAACGAGTATTGTCCTCACTTTCAGCTAATTTCAAAGGCTACAGAGTGCTTTATTAAATTCCCTACAAGAAAAAGTTTTCTTGGGAAACACTGTCATCAAAATCTCTGTCATGGTCTATATATCACATTCTAGTACAGACCATTTAAGGTCTATGACCTTACAGAGCTATGACAAACCCACACCATTAAATGCCTGTAACTTGATCCTCAACATCAAGATTGTTATACGCAACGCTCAATTACCTGCACATCCTAGCTTTGATATATTTTCCAGAATTTTTTTTTTCTGACAATAAAATACATTTCCTTCCACTACTAAACAAATTCATGTCACAATGCTGTGCGTGAACAAGTCTGTATGTGTGTATTTGTTCATTGTTTATTTGTGAAAACTCCACTTTGCTTCCGACAAGTATTCATTTGTCAACAATACCATAGCATGTTGTGTGAAAATGTACTGTGTTTACAAGGCTATTGCTTTATATATAATATATAAGGAAAATGCAGTGAATGAATTGAATGAATGAAATAAAGTTAATGAAAATACAGAAAGTCCTTAAAGCCCTAGTAATGCTAACTTTCGATGATTTTTTCATTATTTTTATTTTATAAATCAATTGCAACTTCTTATTCTACTCCCCAAAGAATGTTGAAACACCCACTATTTAGCTTGTCAACGTAGCGTCTATATGTGTAAAATGCATTGTTATTGTTTACATTTGAATTCTAGTCCAGACCAGAAGTCACTTTTCAACAATAACAATGCAGTTTACAACCATAGGGGCTGAGTTGACAAGCTGAATACTGTGTATATCAAGATTCTTTAGGGAGAGGAACAAGGAATTATGGTTCACATTCAGAATAAAAATGGTGAAATTATCATAAAAGTTAGCACTACTAGGGCTTTAATACAACCTGTTTTTCTCCCCACTGAAATTGATGGACAAGCCACTTCTGAATTTATCTGACCACCCAAAATTCATCTTTTTGCCCTTTCACTCCCCCGTTTGCCAAAATAGCTCCACCCACTCCATCAAAAGTATAAGGAAGGTACCAATGTATCAGTGGTACTTGGGTTAAACATTGTTATTTTTCAGTCAAATCCTATGACTAACCTTTGTTTTCTTTATCCTCATTGGATTTCTCTGCTGCACTCAACATGTCTTCGAAACCCCAACACACCACATGCTTGCTTCCATGGAGTGCCGACGGGCAGCCAGATCCACCCTCGAGCTGCAGCAGTTTATGAACCACATCGCTGACAGGTAGGGTCTTGATAGAGTTCTGAAGCTTCTGTAGCAGATGAACTGTATGAATAAACGTCTTCATGGACCCCCTGAAATACAATGTGACAGAAAGTCCTTTTCGTATACATGTATGTAAAGGTAATTTCAACATATTATTCTGATATACTTGTCTCATTTATATGGTACATTGTAAACTGGCCGAAAGTTATTTAACATGCTAGACACTTATAGATAAATAAAATGTGAGTCAATGACATACATTAAAATGTACTGTTCAAAATTTGCTTTTATATGTCAAATAATGACATATATTACAGGTTGAAAACGATATTGTCCGCTCTTGGATGAGAGTTTAATACTGGGGAAGGGTGACTACAGTACTATAGATTAGCAATAATAAGCATATCAAAAATAATTTTGATGTTATATTTTAATGAACAGAAATAACAGTATAATAATTTGTGCAGTTGTGATGCCTGCCACCGATATAAATGACTGGAATGAGTTTTGAAAATAATAATGTACAAAGTATTATAGAACGTTTATGGAAAATAACAACCAAATATCCACGCAGGTAACTATGAAAAGATTGCCTTCCCATTCAAAATAATATCTGGCTCAATGATTTTGTGTCACACACTGTATACCAGGTAACACCTCGGCCTCTGTTCTCAACAAACCAAAAATCAGCAATTATTTCCCCATCCACTGGGCATGTAGCTAAGAAATTTGACCTGTCCAGCAAAAAAAAATCTGCAAAGAGCAGGCAGGCAAGCAGGCATTGTTTCTAAGATTTGTGCACAGTTTAAACAGAGTCCTGTAGCCATGTCTGGAGAAAGACAGGCAGTTTTTCAATATTTTATAATATTTCCTGGGGACTAGCAAACTTCAGTAAATTTTTTACATTTTGCTGTTTGTGCAGAAAAAAACGTTCAGGGTCGGCAGGTTTGATGGGTTAGGTCAAGAGTGATACACATCTCTTTCCTGAGCTTGACATAACTACTCTGCAGAATTCTATTTTCTTGTAAGTCTTGACCCTAAGGGGATTGACACATCTGTACAAATGAATGACTGTACGTGGCAAACGTCATTGTAAAAATATATCTCCTACGGTAGCTCAATGAAAATTTCAGTCTCATGAGAAAATTTGGTAGAGTTTTATACATATTTCAGTATGTGTCACCCTAAACTGCAAACATCTATATTACACTTCAAACAAAATACAATAGACACACAAAAACTAAGGCCATACATCGATTAAACCTAAAATAAATTAATTAATATTAATTCCTACATGATTTTTTCTCATCAAAAATGCATGTTCCATGACAGAAATTCAAAAGCACAATGTCTATTAAATCTTTACATAAATTATTTTCTATAAAATGACTTATTTATTTTTTTAATTTTGTGATAATGCTTTCAATGGGACAGCTGCATTGATATTTACAAACAATATTTCAATAAATGATTTTGAAAACATCACTGCAGAACAGTTTCAGGAGCAATTCACAATTCCTACATACTTGTACTCTGTTCAACAATCAGAAATGCACCTTAGGGTAGTTTTTTCTACAACACACAAGGATTATTTTTTTCACTGCGTTGGACATGCTTCCTGCAGGTCATCATTACAGGAAAACAATATACGGACTAGATAACCATTTGACATTTGTTTTGGCGGTACTCAACAATAATTGACCTAATTTGAAGAAAATTTTTCAATTCTGGCAAGGCTTTTTTTCTGTCATAATGATGGTTAATTGGTAATGATGATGTTGACGTCTAATAAAATGTCAGGCAAATTCATACATACATGTATGTAAGAAATGTTTTTTGTAAACAAAGCATAGGAAAATCATTACGTTGGAGATGTTTATGCTCAACGATCAAATGGTAAGTTCCCATTGCGCTAAGACTGGACCTGCTATTTTCTAACAACAAAAAACTTATCAAAGTGAAATTTTTTGCTTGGAAAATACAACATGAAAAATTTACACCGGTTTAAATGATAAATTAACTCAAAATGGCTATGATGATTGGCAATGAATGGGGAAAAAAATTAACAGCTGATTTCCTTGAAAGCATTCAAGAAATCCACAGGATTTGTAATAGTTTTTTAATTTTTTTTTCAATCACAAAGAAGACAGTGTGAATCAGTAACAATTTTGAGTGAGATTTGAAGACTTTCAAGGCAAAGAATAGGTAAACACATCAGAAACACTCTACTCTATCAATGTATTAAGTGTTCTATTCACTGTATCATTTGATGGAGTTGACAATGTTCTCTCCCTATAAAATACGTAGTTTCTTGTTCAACTACAAGAATCATGTCAGTCATACAGACTTGTTTTCAGCTTGTAAATAGTCAATATAACAAAATATGTATATTTGGCATGTGGCACACAAGGCTACAACTGAATAGCATTGATTGCGATTTCGGGTTTGTTAATATAGCTGCACGCAGGTGACATCAGACAACACTGCCCAAAATTCAGACAAATTTTGCTGCTGCATGCATAGCTGTTGTAGCAGCTTGTAGTCTGACCATAAATTTATACGAATAAGTGTGGCTTTTAGTAGCCATTCTAACACTAGCAGGCTTATTTTTGTTTTTTATGTGGAAAATGAGGACAAATATTTATTTATGCATATTAATGACAGAAAAAAGTGACTTCATTTGCGATCAGCACTATTCATTTGTTGAACGTATAAAAGGCTTATACTTTATATTTTGACATCTTCACAAAAGGGGAAAGGAAAGTTTTATGGAGCACTGAACTGTTACCGTGGGAATGGTGCAGGTGCAGTTGGATGTAAAGGATACAATGTATGACCTTTGACCTCCTGCTAAGTAAGAAGACACAACTGTGGTAATTGTGACATGGTTGTACGCTGGCAGGATAAATCTCAGCCAGTGAAAGCAAAGTACACACTGAAGCACAGCTAAATTTGGATGTATGTATGTGTGTAGAAGAAAAAAGCCTTAAATACATCTCTAGACTTGGCAAAATATCCCTACATTTTAAGTTTTTAAAGACTCCATGTGATTTGGGTCACTGGGTCAACTACACAACTTTACAGGCCCAATACAGTTTGTGTGTTGTAAAATGAATTATTCATTTCTGATATCATACGTCTTCCATGAGCTCACTCTTTTGGTAAAAACAGATGTGTTCATGTTTTTGGTGGCTAGTTTCAGGTATTCAGCATTAAGTTTAAATTTTGCCAAATGTATGCAGCATGATTATTTCTGATAGTGTATATGATATGTGCACAGAAAACATTTCCTGGTGTGTGTGAAACTGGAAGTTCACAATGGTGATATGCCAGCACCAAGTCCTACAAATACTGTTCTGTAACTTTATACAGGTGGAGCACCATTTAATATAAACCAGGCCATTGACCTGAAAGTATCTGCTACACTGGTTCACAACCTTTATTTCTCATACATGTAAATGTTCACCCATTTGTTAAATATCATTAAATTTCATTTATCTCTATTTCTGCCATGTGTTTGCCCAAATCTATCATTTATGATTGTAAATGTAGATCTGTATCCTGGAACATGATAGTGAGAGTTCAGTATCTTCTGGGTGAAATGCTATTCCACAGTCCAGAGCGGCTGTGGCTATTCCAATAGTTTTCAGATCTCCCCCCTCATTGAAGCTACCATGCTTTGACATTGTTGCGATCACTGTTTGCTCACACTTCATTGTTATTTGCTATATACATGTCAAATGACAGTGAATGTTACAAACCTTGCATTGCAATGATGCGTATTAAAATGCTACCTTGATCGAATTGAATGTTAGAACCATGTTTATCTGAATTCCAATATTGTACCACATTACATCACTTAGCCCTGACAAAGGAGCTCTGCCTTCATACCATGTACAATGACTTGCAATTTATGAGTGTATTGCTTGCATAACGTGATGAATCTATAAACAAGCTGAACTGCACATTTGTATGTTTCTGACATTTCCATATCTGTAATGGTGAGACTGATGAAAATGTATCTATGTGTTCCTCCTCCACAACTCTAAACCCCCTCTACATAAGGTAGATCACGCCTTGGGGACAGATATTTGGACCCTCAAACTTTTCCAATTTTTTCTGATCTACCATTTGTGGAGGCTCATTTTGAAGCCCCAGGGCTCAAAGTTTATATTTTCAGTTAGGGGCATTTTGCCCCTAAGTCAAAATTTTTAGGAGCAAACCAAAAAATTTAGGAGCATTTTTGAAATGGTGATAACATATTAATAACATCTTACTTTTTATTTCCCAGTTCAACTATTGTTTATATTTCAAATTCACACAGAATTCAACAACGCGTAATGTCTCACAAGGGTCATGACCTTATCATTAAACATTTGACGTCGCCCAGCCAGACAATGGCGAGCACGTCCGACTGTCCTGTTTATTCTTTCCTGATCAATTTTCAGACAAATCACTGTTTTCATCATTATTAGTTTCAATAACATCTATAGCAGTCGGCCAATGTCTGAAGGTTGGGCGTCTTGCACGCGTAGATAAGTTCAGCCCCCGGGGTTCAGCCATCGATGAACGGCGGAGGTGGGATCATATTGATCAACGGCAGGGCCTTCAAGTCCTATCCGGATGAGTTCTTCCGTCGTTGATACGTTTAGGCAACTCCGTACGTCGCGTTTGATCCTTCCCTGTGCTGAAAATCCTCGCTCACATTGTGCGGCTGAAATCGGCATTACTATCAATGAGTGGGATTTCGTTTACTAGAATTTGTTTCGTGTCCTTCATCGGCAGATCCAGTCTCAGTCTGATCAATTTTACGTTTTCCTTGCTTGGCAAAATATCGATCAAGCGGGCCCGACATCGTGGACTTACGTATACGTACTGTACTGACTGCTTGAACACTGATGGGAATTCAATTTACTGTACGTGAGAATTTTGTTTTTGGAGGTGGACTTGCTCAGTGTACGTAAACTTGTGATCACTATTGGCCAAATTAAATTGATTTGACAGCAAATGACATGAGCTTGCCTTCTGATTGGTTCTTAATTATTTTTGATTAAATTCATTGCATGTTTTGACAGCTAACTAGACACGATCGCAGACAAAATGGAGACACTGTTTCCAATCCATATCAAAACAAAGTCGGCAATGGAGGCGCGCTCACCTTTGTGTGGCTGGGCGCCGTCAAATGTTTATTGCCTATACGGTCATGACCCTTGATGAGTGTCTGCGTACTGCTGCGTTGTAAATGCAGGTAGCCCCACGTAAGATATCGATTTCAGTCGCTAAATGCGACTAACCGAAACAAGTTAGTCGCAACTCCTAAAAATTTGGTCGCATATGCGACTGAAATGGTCGCAACTTTGAGCCCTGAGCCCTTGGTAAAAGGAACACTTCTACCGTCTTTTTTTTTTTTTTTTGGAAAATCAAACATTTAATTTTCTCCATAGAGTTAACACATGGATGGTGGCCATTTTGAATTTCAAGTATTGGTAAATCTTGGGTAATTTGTTCTCTAGTATCAAAATAAGTGCACAGTGACCCCCAATTTTTATTCTTCATTTTGAAAGAGAATAGTTGAAAGATTCCTTAAAAAATTTTGAGCAAAAGTTTAAGTCTTTCACTTTTGAGGCTCATACTAGCTTAAAAGCGCTGTTCACGGTTACAGGTTTGTTACTAAATATAGCTGTACGCGCGTGACATACAGCTTGAAATGCAGACAAATTTTATCAATGTTGCATACATGGCTGTTTTTACAGCTTGTACTCTGAGTTGTGAATATGCCTTTTAGTATTCATTGTTACACTAGCAGTCGCCCACTGAGATGTATTTTCGACGTTCTTGCACGCGTAATTTTCAAAAGCGTAATCTAAAAATGCGGACAAATATTTATTTGTGCATATTAATGAGAGAAAAGTGACGTAAACTGTGAACAGCGCTATTCTGACTATTTGCATGTACAGTTTGATATGCTCATAATGCCATGCTATGTAATAGTAAGTTCTGAATTGAAAGAGAAGAAGTTTATATCTGGGTGATAATCACTGCTTCTTTTCGACAAGAAAAAAAAAGAAATCAGAGATGCTGAAAATAAATTTTGGAGAAACATGTTATGTAAAACTTAAACATAAAAGGTACATAGTGATTTTCTTTGGGTCATAATCATCTTATGATACTGCTAGTGCTGGTACTAAAGACTTGTATGTAGTGTGTACGCTATCACATCATGGATCAGTGAAATTAAAGATACTATCACTTCTGCCACAATGAACAAATTGGATGACTGATTGAAACAGCCTATCGCTATGACAACAAGGAAAGCATCATCTTCCTGGCACTTCTTTCTAGCTCAATTTCAATTCACTCAGAGCAGACTTGTCATCACTGAGAGCAGGGGATCACACTAGGATGAAATTACCGCTGCTCAGTGACCTATAAAACATCTATTGGGTCAACAACTTCCAGTAAACATGACCTTTCCTGTCTTCACTGACCCTTGACCCAATGAATGTATAAACCATGGAGACGATATATGGAATCCTGGACTTTGAATAATGATAGTTATATGAACTACAGAAGACCTTTTTCTATTTATATGCACAAACAAATACACAAGGGTTATCTTGAGTCATGTAAATATTTTGTAGCCTAAAACCTCTGATAATTAATTAATCACCGACACTCTGAAAACCTGTGTACCTTTGTCCACATTAAAGTAATATATGATACCAATGATATCCTTTGGTAAGGCTACAATGATTCAAGTCGGCAACAGATTCAGAATCAAGTATTTTGTTAAGGTCTTGACAACTTTACTCTGATCTTCACACAGATTGTTAAGGCTACCTGCTTGCAGATCACAAAAAAAACATTACACCCAAAATGTTTTGACTTATGCTATTCACATTCAATATTGCTCTGAATCATGACTTCACTGAAATATTGACATCATTGGTGTTCACCACTCTCACCATTATTGCATGCTTATAACATACATGCAGGTGCATGAAAGCATACATAAAATTCCTGATTTTCACAAAACCAAATCAGTGAAAACTTTATTTACTCCATAAGCTTAAAATGAGGCCCTACAAATGGTAGGCCAAAGAATGTTGTAACATCTTTAGTCCAAATATCTGTCCCCAAGCTGCACTCTACTGTAAGTAAAAACACAGTTTTGACATCATTACTATCATCACCTATGATCCTTCAAGCTTCGTTTATGTGTAGCTTTATTTATTATTACATTTGTCTTCACTGGTATGTTTTCACTCTGGCTGTCCTGCTACAGTTTAATTTTACCCTAAGAAGCAGTCACCGAGTCCAGATCAGTCTTTGTAGTTACTGGTAGTGAAGTGATTAAATTTAAATCACTGAAAGAATGCATACTGGCTACGGCAGTTCTCTATACCAACACAGGGCTTTGATTTGTTGATACCACCACCTATATTCTGTGTTTCAACCTCTGGATGTGTGTCTCACAGCACCGTATCACATTGGATTGTCACATCTCTTTAAAAGCATCTATTCTATTTTTTGATAGTTTTTACAGTAAAGCAAGTCTTTTTTTCAATATTTATGATTTACTCAGGGTCACATAACGCAAATTCATGGCAAATAAATGAAGAACAAACAGTTTAGTTGACGAGGCAATTTTTCTGCTTACTGAAATTTTAAAGCTAAAATTTCAAAGAGAAATTACAATGCAATTTCATAGTGTGAATTGCAGGATGTGTAAATTGTGATCAGAATTGAGACAACGTACATGTGTGTGTGTTTGTGTGTGTGTGTGTGTGTGTATATATATATATATATATATATATATATATATATATATATATATATATATATATATATATATTGATGTTTATCCTAATGATTTTTCATTTCCCTGGCTAGCTTCATATACATGTTAGGTAACTATCTTACTGCTACACTAGAAAGGCTAATCTATTTTGCAAAGCTGGTCACAGCGATTTTTTTCTGCACTGCTAAACTTAAAACACCAACAACTTATTCAGTTACTGTTTTGAATAAACAATTGCATGCAGATAAATGTGATGCAATATGCCATAACTTTCTTGTTTTCACAAAATGGATGATATTGGATTGGACCAACATCACCAATGATCAAGGTGTAGCTGTCACAGTAATAGCATGGACTAATGATAGCTAGTTTCGGGGGGGAGACTTCAGGAAACGTCCTGGGGATAAGCTTATTGTAAACAATGAATGGGGAGACGCTCCTGGGAGGAGTGAACAGACAGTGTAGTGACGCGATTGCTAAAAATAGCCGTGGACAACCTACCTTGCACATGCTAGCGCAACAAGTGCAGCAGCCGCATTTGCCTGCTGTGTTACGTCTGCGGTTGGTGTTACGGCTTCCTTCACATCCTCACCAAGCCATGAGCACAGCAGATTTTCCAGGCCGTTCAAACAGTCCGACGGCTCTTTGGTGAGGCTTAGGGGAGGGCAGTCTTTCAAACAGGCAAGAAGCAAAGCTGCAGTAGTCCCACATAGTGTTGGGTCTAACTTGCTTTGCGATTTCAACAGTGGAAAGGTCAATAAAAGACTGACTCGAGAGGAAAACGGAGCTAGTTCCGTTTGCTGCCACAGGCCATGTTTCTTTAATAATGCAACCGCTTCTTCGTGCGTAGATGCATCCCTTTCCGTCTGCTCTTCTGCAGTGGCCATCTGCCGCTGGGCTTGCCACAGCCCCTTTAAAGCGTTCTGTCTGTACTCCAACAGACGTGAATACGCGTGTGCATTGCTTCTTGTGCCGCATACCGCGAGCAAACGATCCGATAGCTCGGTTGGATTTTTGGAATCGAATGAGACGACTTCGTTTTCGAGTTCTGCATTCTGATTACCGCTACTGACATCGTGAGGAAGTTCAACAATGTCGGTCACTCGTAACAATCCATCGTGCAGGAAAAGGGTCTCTTCTGTGACTGATAGCCACTGTGTATTGTCGGTTACCGATGAAGCCATTTTTGTACGTCCTTTAACACCTCTGATCGCTGGAAGATTAAACCTCCGATCATCGAGATGACGGGTATCCGATTCCTTTTCTGATGAGTAATATTCAGTTCATCAGGGAGCTGCCATTTTGATTTCACCTATGCTACGAGAACGAGGCATTTTCATAGAGGGCGCCTTTGTTTCGAAACTAATTTTCACAGATACTGGAGCTGGAGTAATTACACATGGAACAGTAAGCAGAAGTAAAAGTATACAACTTAAAGCGCAGTGGTCGTCGCGCTGCGCATCCTCCTGAGGGGGTCCCCCTCTGTTGTAAACAAATCCAAGAACGCCGCACATGTTACGGGTTGATTGTAATGTTTGCGATATTGCCGCTTGTTAAAATGGCGGCTGATCTGTCACAAGCATACCAACTAACCAAATGTAACACGCAATAAAAGGTCAATTAATCTAAGTTAAATATCTGCTGAATATTGAACAATAATTGCACGCTGGATTGAGATCACATTTGCTCATGATTTTCTTGAATCAGTTGAATGGGGCTCGGCTACTAATATCGCTCGAGCCATAGAGCTAGACGTACGCATGTATACGCCAACAGACTATCAACGACCGGGCTCTAGTTTTCGACATCGCTAGCAAGGACGAGAGCTTTCATTTCAAGAGGCCCGACAGGAGTACAACAAGTTGTACAAAGACAACAACTCAAACTACAGAAATCTACAGCTAGCAGAGCAATGCCCGCTGCAGCAAGAAGCATCTCTGCATCTGTTCCGTTCCGTGGTCTGTATGAACGTCCGTGTCAAACGGGTATATGGCGCGTTACACTCGGCTGTGGAGAATCCAACTCAACTGCAACAAAGTTTACCCTGTTTTGGGGTGCAAACGAGAATTCTGAGTACAGGTATCAAGTCAAGCGAAGGACCTTTCATAGGTCTTCTTGTTATGTGGGGGTTATCTCACTTGAAAGAGGATTCAGACCTACCCGGCAATCAGGAGGTACAACAACGAAGTTTGCCCAGCACCGGTAGGCCTACACCAGCTAGCGTTGGATCACTGCCATTACCGTGCACAGGCCGGGGCACAGGATCTCTCGATACGTCTATGCACGGTGTAGCCGTGCAATTTTCCTGCCAAATGGCCCGAAAACCCGCTCGTTTTGTCTATTGTTTCCTGACATTTACTATTTCTTACCACGTAATACTAGGAGAAGTAAGACATGGTGATCAACAGTTGGTTGTGGGCCAAGTCGTCGCGGGCCGGCCGGTACGTTGTGGGACCGGATTCTCTATATCCGTGTACGTCAACGCGGTGACCGTCTCCCAACACATCTCCCGTGTCCTGCTCAGGCTAGCCGATCATGGTCTTTAGTGTAATTTTTGTGTTAGGCATTGTGCTTGTTGCTGGTCTACATATATAGGCAATGTTGATCATTTTAGTTATGTATTTTCACTGTACTGTACATAGCATTGTGTATAACCAGTGTGATCGCGCGCGATCAAAGCTGTTTGTTCACTGTGTCTGCGTACAGTGAACTCAGCGACATAATGTGCTGAGTGTAGTGTCCCAATGTTCGTAGCTCTACACGAGTTTATACCACTGAAGTTCGTTTCCGATCTTAATATTTTACTATTGCATGATGTTGAGTCTTACAAAGGCCTTAACAAAGTGGGGGACTGCTCCCATCTCACTCCTATTGAAGTTGAGAAGACTTATGTTTACAAAAATTTATGTTTATCAACAAAGAAACCACGCAAGCGCGGCGCGACGACCACTGCGCTTTAAGAAAACAAAAGCAGAGCTATCGCCTGAACCATTGACATTTGGGGGGGAAAATTACTATGTTCAGACAGGGAAAAATTGAAACGCTTCTGCAACACTATTTGTGATTTGTAAACACAGGGGATTAATAGATTGAGTCCGCTTGCGTCCACATACACAAAATTAAGCCATTGTTTTGATGTTTAAGACGTCTTAATGCGCCCTCTCGAGTTCAAAAGGTGTGTATGGCCAAGCATTGTTTGTAACAAGATGGCTGAAATGGACGACGTCGTACTGGCTGTAAAGAATGTGAAAGAGGCTCCCTACCTAACTATCCAAAATGTTTTTGTGTCGAGTTTGTGTTTTATTCGTTTCTAAAATGTGTTCCTACATTCTTATCCGATTGTTTGTGTTAATAAAAATGTTTGTTTCGCCTCGCCATAAGCTTTCCTCACACAAACAAAACATTACCGTCCACACTAATCCAAACTTCCCTACAAATATCCGAGGCGAAACAAACATTTTTATTAACACAAACAATCGGATAAGAATGTAGGAACACATTTTTGAAACGAATCAAACACAAACTGAATGACTCAATCGAATATTTTTGTTCCCAATTAATAAATCATAGACAATCTCAATTCTCGGTTTGTGGCAATTTTGTCGACTGATAAAAGTCTTTTCATCTTCAACATTCCATTCTAATTTCACCTACGGTATATAATATCCTAACCTCCTGTGACTTTCCTTCTAAACGATGATTTGCCTTGTGCACCAAAGAGATGCTGTATTTTAGTATCTGCTAAAGTGCGGGCTGCGGGCTGCGGGTTGCGGGTTGCGGGCTGCGGGCTGCGGGTTTTTAGAATTATGGCTAGATTTCTAATATATGTAATATGGCATTTAGTATATAAGAAATAAAACCTTTAGAAGGTGTCTATTATCAATAATCATGATCAGGTCTATCGTACAGTATCCCTTTTCCTGCCAAGTCCATATTTCACCATCAGGTCAAGATGGTTAAAATTAATGAAACACAACATATTCCATATTGTGTATTTTAACATAATACTGTACATTTGAAGGCTGTTGAAAACATATATGCTGTAAAATTGATTTTTTTGGACTAAAGATGCTATAACAGACCATACCAAGTGGGTGAAAATACGTCATGTTTCTGAAAAAAAATCAAAATCTGCTAAACTAAAAGCGGCGATTCCGAGGACCAATTTATTTGTTCCGAGCTGCCTGGCCATCACAAATAATTTGGGATCTGAAATCACTTTTCTTTCTTGCCATGGATGTGAGTGAGAAATAATACCAGACTGACAAAAAAAATTCGCGCCTCGGAAATGTCGCCACTTATCGCGGAATGAAAATTGTTACATTTCTAGTATCAGGCCATAGGAAGTAAATTCTTTGTAATGCATCTATTCACAATTCGGTTCTAGGGCAACACATACAGAAAATTAAACAATACCTACTTAAATGCAATGTGTAAGGAAAGATTTGACTTCAAAAAAGCGTAGAAGTGTTGTGTATTTAAATGCCGTGTATTTTTCATGAAATCTTTAAAAAGAAAAAGACGTACGACAATGGACTTAGCTTACTTTGCCGTTTCGGTTCAACCGAGGTCACGACCACAGAGAACGACATTCCGCTAACATTTACGCGAGAATTTCAGCGGGAAAACACGTCGGTGCGTTGACTTTTTTCAGGAATCGACCTAATAGGAATATTTTTGGATGAGTTTGTGTTCTGCAGCTCTCAATAATTGTGTATCTCCTAATATCATGAACATATTCTATGACTTGCACCTGCAGCATGATAGTCGCTCCATATGCATTTGATCCAGCGTGACTATGAAAAGTTTCCTAGGACTATTATCGTGTTCACCACAATAAAATAATTTTAAACGGCATTGAAAACGATTCTGAAAATTGTGCTTTTATCGGCGGTTGAACTAATCTGAAGTGTGAGAAGGGCATGGCATTCTATGAAAAAGTAACAAATTATTAGGCGTGTCGAGTTTCAACGAACCGAAGTTCATCTCCCAGTTCATCTGTGCTGTCAACGATCTGAAACTTACTTTTAAACTATCCGTCCTAATCATTACATAAAAAGTTAGTATAGCGAGTTGTTGTGAAATCTGTCTTGTGTTCATATTATTACTCATCCGTGTTCAGTCATATCATTTCGAAAGCTTCGATCGGCAGTGCGCTGTGCAACGGCGAATGTTGGATGGAAATGGACTATTCTGACGTTAGTGGTGCTTTACCAGATGTAAGCTAAAATCACGGCATTATTCAAGAAGTTCACGGCTTTTATTCCATAAACAAATACATCTAGATACTATTTTAGCATTTATTCTATCTACTAGCGAAAATGATACCAAAAATCACACATTTTTTCATGCCCGCAACCCGCAGCCCGCAGCCCGCAGCCCGCAACCCGCAAAATAGCGCATCCGTGTATTTTATGCCAAACGATGAAAAAATATGTGAAGAAATAACCATGTATCAGTCAGTACGGCAGGCGAAACCCGGACGGCCATACTGATTGGGGACAGAGCAGAGTAGATCGAAACGCAAACGGGGTGTTATTATAGGAAAGGCGGTGACTTATTTTAAAGCTGAATAAAATGCTGTCTCTGGTTGTGTAAGTCTGTTGATCGAAATATATATTTTGTTCCCAGTTGATTAATCATGGGGATGGCAGTCTCGATCTCCCCTTTATGGTTCGATATTTACTGACTCGTTCCTCTCATTTTTGTCAATCAATGAAAGCATTTTCGTCTTCCATATTCAATATTACTTTGACGATGTTACATCCTGACCTATACTGTCATTAGTTTTGACCAACGTACAAAGACATTGCCCATGCGTCCGGCTGATGAGATGTTTTGCAAAACGGTGAAGAAATGGGCCCGGGAGACATCGATGTCAGTCTTTCCGGACTGTTTACATGTAGCTAATAGGGGATATCAAAGGAGATGAATCAGTTAGTTGAATAAAACATAACTTTTCGGACTTATTTTATGTCAATTTTAATCGTCAATGTCGGACTTTTGATTCAAGAGAAACCAGAATCACCTACAGAGATGTCTGTATTAAACACGGACGCACAATTGGGAATAGTTTGTTGTGCTACTGTCGGTCTCAGTCGTGGTGTCTCTCCCATAAAATTTCGAAGCTATAGGTCTACACTTGTCGTTTCGATTCACAGGTAGCGGTATACCGATGACCAGATATTGTACCGTTCTTAAAACTAGTCTAAGCAATTTTACGACACTGCACTATTTGCCATCGTGTCTCCCCGTGAATGTCCTTGAACCTATGGACGTGACCATTGTTTTACTGCGCCCATTAGAGTGTAAACCCCTGTTCGTTACCAGCAGAATACTTTTTAAAGTTCTGTACATCAGTGTACACTGTGTGTATAAGCCCTAAACCTAGTTTAATTCAATTATGGAAAGGTATTAAAGAATAAAGGGTCGTTACAGTTGCTAAAATTGCGAGAAAAACGGCACTTTTTACTCAAATAGAATAGTCCTATTCACAAGCGCTATTGTTTTAAATCACGTCCATGGTGTGCTGTTGATTTTATTCTTTCGTGCAATTTCATTCGCTTGAAGCAATTATCCTTTCATTTGACTGCTCTGTGGGACTCTTCTGAATAGGTGTTTTTGATAAAAAGAACTCTACAGTGAAAGACATAAACTTCGACGGTGATAGGTATACAATATCGGTTCGATGTGTGAAGATATACAGATTACAAGTTATTTTAGAAGTTCTCAAAACCAGTAAAAATAATTCTGCGCGCCACTTATTGATAATGTCTTCTTGTGAACGTCCTTGAATCCGTGACCGCGACCATTGTTTTCGAAGTGTTCGACGGTGGATGACGGTAGATTAATGAAGATATATGTTACTGAACTATCGTGTGATTGTTTAATAGCATGGTTAGGTAATAGACGGTGTAGTCTGTAGAGGCGATACGGCGAAATTCCACGGCCCAAGGGAGCGTACATCGCATGGTTTCTTACAACGAACGAGCCGTCGGTTTCCATAGCTACTACGTGAAATCCGGCCTCACCGATGTCCCGGGCCGATGTCCCTGTCCTGATTTGGAGAACAACTTTCAAGCTGCGTGTTGAGGTTCAGATGTCCGATTTTTTCATATTCAAAAGGCTTATTGATTTACAGAGAACGCCCGTCTTGTTTTTAGCTTTAACTTAGCACATGATGGCGATTGAAAATTCAAAGCCAAATAGCCAGTGGGAAAAAATAGACGACTCGCTCTCACCAGCGGTCGAGGTCGCAATGAAAAAAAATCGAAGTCTCTGAAATCGGTATCATTGCTCCGCCATGTTTATTGTTGGTTGTACGGCCAGTTTAAAGTCACAGACTTTCTTCACGGTAAATTCATATAATTGCCATACCGCGAAGTTCCCTGTGCATTTCAATATGTCTATTTGGAAGCGTCACGGACATTCGATCGATGGTGATGAACTTTCTCCAGGCCGTGACATGTCACCATTTACGAAATTTACCGGTTTTCGATACGAAAGATGCAATATATTATCAGCGTTGTTCACGTTGTGTTTTGAGTTTGATATGGAATATAACAGGAAAACACTAACGATTAGAGTGACGATAGAGACCATGCCCGATACGGAAAAATTGACATCAACTACTTGCAATGAGCAGTGACCTGAAACTTCAGACTGATATATAAATGTCGACAATATAAAACATTGAAATGCCGGAGAGAGAGGTTTACGCTGTCGCGAACTGATTATACTCTTTCGGATATGACTTCGGTGTAGACGATACACAGACATCGAAAATGTACACCTACTTTCCAGAAATTCGACTAATCTTATAATAAAGAGTGGAACAAATCCAAAAGTGTTGGTTGAAGTAAATCTTCAGATGTTGGTTTTCTAAAGTTTAATAGATACAGAAATATGGTCGTCATAGTCTTCTTTTAAAAACTATTATCTTCAACACCACGTTTCTTATGATCGGTGATGTCATTTTTTATTATTTTTACAACTTTCAATGCATCAAACGCTATAAGACTATCTCATCTGTCTGTCAAGGAGTTACAATATATTTCCAAGGGCTGGCACACTATGTCAACTTACGTGTCGTCCGTCGAGCGGCCGGTGGCAGTGTCACAGATTGTTCCGTCTGTAATCGCGGCCACTTTGATTTTGATGTGACACCAACGTGCGTTTGAGGTTTTTTTGTTACGAAATTTGTCGACCTCACAAAATTTCACAGTCCATGCTTTGAAGCAGTCTCAACATGGCAAACATGTCTAGCTTAAATTTCATCCTCCTCGTTCCAAATTAAATTCGACCACTAAATTATTTCGGCAGTTTTAATTTCCTATTAATTCAACGTTTTTCAAATCGTAATGAATTTTTCTGGTCGAATTGATAGGGTTTTTGGTAGCAAGCTTATCTCTTCGTCGGACCAGTATACCGCGAGATGTAGTACTGTGTTCGGCAGCCATGGCGAAAGTGAATATTGTATATTGGTTGTTGTTTGTTTTATGTTACAAATACCTGTCGCGTGAGGGCGTTTGAAACGCTTCTGAAGCGCTCAGTCTGTCCACACAGCGATTTGCGAAAAGAGTTAATCCCTACAACGGCTCTGGTCGGGCCGACTAAACCGTCTCAAATCTGAAACGCTTCAGAACCACTTCGAGTGTCCACACATAACTTTCTGTGTCAGTATTGGCCCAGAACCGTTTCAGAGACGTTTCAATGGCCTGTGTATGAACGGCATAAATGTCTATGCCTGAACGAATATAAAGAGTTGTTGTGCTCGATTTCAGGAGGGGAACATGAAAACATATTTCACATCAATGTTTTGAAGCCATGAGTTTATGTTCAAGTACTCCAAAAACTAGCCATCTTTGTTTTATATCTATGCAAGATACATACTGTAGAACCTGGAGATAGGGAAAACTGTCCATGGTTTAACAAAAAAACACATTTTCCCAAATTCGGTGAGGACCTAAATTATAAAAATAAATCTTTGTGAATTAACGACAAATACCTTTTGTATTACAATGTAAATAATAAATTGGTTATTGAGTTCAAAATTAGGAACTCAAAAACGTTGAATTCAACAGTATCTGAACATTTTTTATTGCTTTTTCAAAGAACTAACCAGTGTGATAGATGTGTTACATATTGATACAGCATTATGCTATAATACGTACATGTCTAAATTTCATATTTTTTTTCCAACGATTCAACTTCGTGTACTCTAAAGTGATCACAGAAATTGGTGGCCACTTTTAAAAATTGTCCTTTGCAGTATATAAATATATGAAATATGCCTCAGCTGATGGGAATAAGCTTTTAAGAAACTACAATGACTGTGCATTCAGCCAGAGCCAACTTGCACACTAGCAGCATGTGTTTTATAGGGCCAAATGCTGGTATGTTTTTGTTATGACTGACAACAATGAAATCAAGTGAAAGTGTGCAATCTATGTTGGATCAAATGAGAGAAGTTATTCATGTGTCAGTGTCAGCATTTGGTACAGTACTTTGTAAAAGTTTAAAAGGCTTGACTCTAAATCCCGCCAATGTCACTGTCACATAAAATTGGTGAAAGCCACTGAAGCATATCATGCCCCATGTGAATTCTAAGCTTTGTAACGAAGATTCGAACATTTTATAGCCCCTAAAAATAGATGACTTTATACAACTTCCTACAACTAGTACCTATCCCAAGAAGGTAAAGATACATAGGTTTTGGCTTGATACCTTTTATTCACTGACTCAGCAATGTTGAGGTGATCATAGGCCTAGCAGGATAGTGCTTACAGTGGTTTGCTTTGACGGATTGGCATTACGCGAACTACTGTATATCATCTAAATTGAGGTGTTGCCAACACTGTCAGGTATAATTATCAGCTGAGCAGTAATCACAGTGAAATCAACTCTGCCAAATTGAAACCTTGTCTTGTAGGACAGTGCGAGGACATATGTGGTGGTTTTGACTGCGTCTGACCTCCTGCTGGACAATATTTCAACTTTTGCAGAGTTGATTCCTTTATGATCGACTGACATTACCACTTAGCTGATAGTTACGCCTGACAGTGTTGACAACACCTCAATTTAGACAATGTTTAGTTTGTCTATTGCCAATAGGTCAACGCAAACCACTGTAATAATTGCAAATCATTTTGAAGACGAAGACATAATGCAAGAGATCATATATGAACAGTAGTCCTGGAATGACTCAAAGTTCAAGAGTGTGTCACTGCGCATTGTGATCCCATGGGGGAGTGTTTATAAATACGCTTTGACATTTTTCATGAAATTTTGGTACAAACAAATATCAGACTTTCAAATTGAGTGCAGTAATGCTGCAAAACTCACCAACAGCATCACACTGCCATATCTTTAATCTTAACCGCAACTTGCGAAAGAAATCAGTTTGGACATTTCCAAACTGCTTATTATTGTGTAAAGTTTGAAAATAAAAATTACGCTTTGTCTGTAAAATGACTGGTAGTTGAAACTTAGTCCGATAAGTCTTACCTGTTACATTATGAAAGCACATTAAAGACACTGGACAAAATAGCCAAAGTTTTATACATAAACGTTATTGCATAAAAAATCTACTTTTTAATAAAGCGAAACTGCCTGTCTTCAGATTCATAGATCAAAATGGACATAGGACAAAGATTTACATAGAATAACTGCAACCCATAACAAAGTACACCATCCTGACTCTACTACTAACAGTAAAATTTACACTACAGACTAGTTTATTCTATGATCAGCGCATCGCTCACAATTTACGAATCCTTCAGTGGTTGTGGGCTCACTGAAGACAATTACAATTACCCAAGTCCTAATCATAAATGCTGTGCCTCTTTGATACTTACAAATTTACAGAAATAAAAACCTTTTGATTTCAAATACTGCTGTCATCTCTCACCAAAGTTGCCATGTTGCTGTTGTCAGATCGTATTGCAGTACTTCTTCATCAAAGCAAAATTCTGACACATCCCTGAAAACATCTCAGAGATTTAACTCGCTGCTCTGCTCAGCACTGATACCATATTACATTAAACTGCTGATAAAATCTGTCTGCTTGCTACATTCCGACATTAAGGAGATACTACAGGATTCATCTTGCACATGGTTGCTATTGCTGGCAACATTCCAAAGATGCCCCCCCTCCCTTCTTGTGAGTGAATATTTATACCATCTTAATATGCAGCTTTCTTCATCAAGTTGGATTCTAAAGATATCCATACACTTTTAAATCCAACGGTTTAATGAAGCAACCATCCAAACCCAGAAAATAAATGCTCAGTACCACAGGACATCTTAAATACAAATGTTTCATCCCAACTTTAACAGGAAAAAAATGCTTACATGTAACTAGATCACATTTCCATGATGTCAATGGCTAGCAACTATATACCTGGAGTTACATCATTTCTATTTGCTCACAAATAAATGCAAATAAAATCAATGTTTTCATCTGGCTTGTACAAACTCCCAGTCTAACCATTGCTTGGCAACATGAACCCTGCCATATCATCTTAATATAGAGAGAGTGGGAAAAACACTGATCTGCTTTGTGTAGTACAAGTAAAAGCTCACGCTTCTACCAGTCGGTTTACGGTTGAATGTGGTAACACACATTTTTTTCTTGTTATGTCACTTGTTTATTTTGTTATTTTTTTAAAAGACTTTTTGTTTTGAATATGTTCTTGTATCATACACATCAACCAAATTTGACAGGTACCTTACTTATTGGGCTTTACCTTAATTTGGTCTCCACGTGCACACTGAAATGCATCCATAACAACAGTGAATACATGTTCCTGTGTGTATATGCATGTCCCCTACACAGTCTACATATGCAGTGTGAACAGACTTTTTGCCTGACCTGAAAGTGTCTGCCTGAAAAAGTGATTTCAAAACACCACATTCATTGACACTGATCAGCATCACTATGGATGAGCCCCCATCAGGTATTGTTTTTCTTTCTTTTGTTTTTTTTTTTTTACTTTGATTTTAGCTTTTTATTATTTTACATTTATCTTTTTTTTTATTATTTGGCCATTTAATGATACAGAACTCAATTCAGGTGTGTGTAACTTAAAAAAGGGCAACTTTCCGTCCATCACAATGTAGTTTCTTTTAATCATTTGTCTTTAGCGGTACTTCGATGCAAAATGAAAGAACACATGGACATATTAAACCTGATTCTCCCATGTTAATCAATACCATTTCAATCCACCAATTCAAAATTCTTGCCAGCAAATATTCAGACTCTCACATATTTGCATACCACTGTATCTAAACATTGGGAAAAAGAGGTATGTCTGCACATCGGCAGCAAAACTGTTTTGGTGACCTGCTTTTTTTGTATGGCCTCCCAAGTGCAAAGCATTAATTGGCTACTGTAACCCTTTCGCCATCATGGTTTGGCCCAACCCCATTGTTATCAATAGTGATTGTGGACCTATTTACAAGGATTTGGGTTGAATAGGGCATAAGTATGGGTGACCTATTCCTCTAATGCAGAGATGAGAGCATTAATTTTAGATGCTCTCACAGACTCTTGAGAACTGAGCAATATTATAAGTGTGCCCTCTGTGTCCATATGACTAATTACTGATTGAAAAGTATCCTGTTTGATAACAAAGCCACAACATGTTTAGGTAAAGAACAGACAAACAGGGACTTTTGGAAATTACTGCATTGACTCCAAGGGTTAGGAAGTCGTATATGATACACAGTGCAATGTTTGTAAACAGATGTGGCATGTAGGGCACATTTGACCGAAACAGAAAGATTTATCAGCGAGAATTTCAACTCTTCAATTTTGAGGATGGGAAACAAATTGATCCAGAAATCATAACGTATAGTTTGACATTTAATGTTGAACGGTGCCACATGTCCAATAAAATGACAGTTTTTGCACATGTACTATGATTGCAATTCGTAGATGCATGTACACTTGATCTTGCAAATTTGTGATGTTTTGCTCAAGACACCATTACAAATGTTGGGGTTTTTTTGTTTGTCTTTTTTTTAACCAGATTCATAAGATGACAAGGACTGCTGAAAGTCTCATTAATATGCATATGAATGACAAAGATGGTTTGAAATTACAAACCAAGATGGTGGCAGGTTTCTCTCTTTCACTTGTTTGTGTGTTAGCGCATTGGGTTGCATCACAATCTCAATCTGGTGACAACTTCATAAAAATATCCCCTACATCCCTACATCTAATCAAGTCTCACAATTAAACCACAACGCTGTGAGCTTGCAATGTCATCTCAGTGAAAAAAACTATACACTTAACCAATCAAGTCCATGAATGACTTCGGAAGTGACA
Organism: Ptychodera flava; assembly: GCF_041260155.1. Taxonomy (NCBI): domain Eukaryota; kingdom Metazoa; phylum Hemichordata; class Enteropneusta; family Ptychoderidae; genus Ptychodera; species Ptychodera flava. The sequence goes on from NC_091939.1 coordinate 6,979,671, forward strand.
GATCAATTTCATACGGCTTCATAAAACGATTAGAAAACACACAAAAAACAAATTTCAAGTTTTAAATATTTTCCTTGCATCTCAGCAGAAGCAGTGTTTTTTACATCAAAAATCTCTGCACACAAGTCTCTGGCCATCAGGTTCCCTGCAGTTCAGTCACCTTGCAATACTGAAACGCTATTTCTGAATTTTGATCTTATACGACCATGTAAGAGGCAAACACAACATCATATGGTTTGTACTCAGATCAAAAGAAAGTTCAAATGTCAATATGTTTGCTTGTCAGGCATGTGACCAAGGATAGGATCATTTCGACCACAAATTCCACAGTATGCTTGTACTTGGTCTCAAACCACATTATTTATAAATAGAAGGGTTGTTTACTATCCTAGATATATACGATGGTAGTCATTAGCTCCGAATGCAGCATTGCATTCTGGGCACTTCCTTTGTCTCGTTTCGTATCTAGTTTTGATGCATTCTGAACAGAAGACGTGGAAACATTTGGTCAAGACCGTGTCTTTCCTCTTCACATTACAGCACGGACATGTCTGTTGAGCCTAGGAGAATAAAAAAAGCATGCAGAAAATAAATGATAGATGACAGTCTGATTGCAAATTCAAAACAAATTTACAGTCTCATCATTAAACCTATATTAACTGTAATGTTGGTCTTTTCCATAATTTTTGGTACATTTGCAAAAGAGTGGCCTTCTTCTACTCCAAGAATCATCTTGAATTACCTTTTGTTAAACTTGTCAATACAGTGTGGTTTACAATGTTGTTGTTGACAACTGGGTTTTTTCCCACACAAGCAGTCATTTGTAACAATTATGAGGTATTATTCACAATACACTGCCTGTCATTGATATGGCGATTACTTTCTATTTTTGAGAAGAAGAAGGAATATTGTATTTTATATAATGGAACTAAAAAAGAAGGGAAATATTATGAAAAGTTAGCACTATTGTCCCTTCAATACACAAATGCAAAGACATGCCTGAAATTTTTTACATGTCACATTTTGGGAATTTCGTGCAGGAGTCACTGCCAATGTGGGGATCAAAAACCATGGACATGTGTCAAGGACTCGGACTACAAGCAGCAGAAATATACATCTGGATACGTCAAACATCGATCCCTTGAATTTACCAGCAGCATCTAAACTAGCATTCCATGGATATCATGGCACATCATTAACAATGCTGTAATCAACGGCAGCCATGTTCACAGCTTTTTTAAACTGAGGTCAATGAAAAGATAGCCAATTTTTCCACTAAATTTTTTTTCAAATGGTGGAATACAGAAATGAATGCAAAAAGAATCCTGTAATCAAGACTGCATACAGTGGCTGTTTAACAGCAAATGCAAGTTTGACACAATCATATCTCCTCTAAAGAGGTTCCTACCTTACCCGAGACATGGTACTAGCTATATTAGACACAATTATCATAGCATGCAACTGACATTTCATTTCATTACGAGAATGGAAGGTGTGTAAAGCCAATAAGTTGCACACTCCATCATGGCTACAGCACAAATAAGGCCAAAATTCACACCTGCTGCAAAAGGATATAATATTCAAATGTTAAATCAGTGTATCATGAATGGAGACATGCTTACTTTGTATGTTTTGACTTCTTCCATTAGGATCTCATCAGCACTTCCAGCAAGTTCTATTCTTCTTGCTCTTTCAAGCTTCCTTCGAAGACTTGCTATTTCCTCCTGTATCACAAACAAAGCCAAGACAAATTTGAGTGGTCAGTCAATGAAATCATATCAGGTGTTCATGCTGTTTTTATCATTTGCTGAACATATAAAATCCACATAAGATGCCATATAACTGGAAATTCCAATAAGCTAAATCTTCATGATAAATGTATGTCTGGCAGTGTTTGTTTTCAGAGACATTACAAATTGTTATCAAAATTATAGATTACACTAAAAATTCAACAACATTCTAGAGGAAATTTTGAGTTACACAAAAAAGAATACTCTTTCTTCTTTTGAAAATTGGCTTATTACAGTGAAAAATGTTCAGCAGATAAATAATGTGAAAACTGAGTTTCAGATGTCTCTGAAATGTTAATATTTATTTACTGTTGAAATTTCCTCCTGATACTCAGGCATTGCAGATTGAATAGAGAGCATGAAGAGTAGTGGGAACAAGAAGTGTTTTGCATTCTTTATGGCTAAGCCAGAGAGTCATCAGGGTTCAAGATAAGAATTGCATATGGATAAGTACACAGCTAGGGACCCCCTAGGAAAACCAATTTAACCCTTTGAGTGCCAAAGTCAACTTTTGTTGCCTTTATAGAATATGACATAGCCAGCAACTTTTTTCAGATCTTGACAAGTTTTTTCAGATTTTTCTCAAAATTTTGGTCAAAAATTGCAGCCATTGAAATGTTATGTCCATGTGGTCCAAAATTATCAAAAAATTACAGGAAAATTCATAAAGATTCGTAACATGTTACACTGAAATTTTGGTGGGAAAAATTACAGCACTCAAAGGTTAATTTGTATTCAAAAGTTGTGTCAATTATCTTCACTCATACCAAGATTCATCTGATTGCACAACTAACAGTATTGGGGTACATGTATATTCAAAGTCTGCCCACAGTCCTGCAATGACATAGAGAATGACTGCATATTTGAGTACGGCAATCTATGAAATCCATCGATTGTTTGCTAGATCTTACCTGACATCGTCTATACTTGTGTCCATACTGCTCCACTTCAGAGGCTTTCTCTGTCACCTTGGTCTGTAACGTATTCACTTGATTCTGGTACCTGTCCACTAGTTTCTTACTGTCCGTTGATGTCTGTGATGCATCAACCGCCTGAACATTAGAATAAACCAAAATACCAATATCAGCTTTTTTAAGGAGGGAAAAAAGTGTGATTTCATGACAGATTCCTGTAGCCCTTTCGCAAGTATTTCTCAAAGTGATGAGGTAGTACTTATCCTGATGGAGCGAGTTTTCTGAAGCAAACTGGTAAAGTACTGAGTTTAGTCTTTGTCGATCCATTATGTCCATATTGGTGTTTATTGCCTGTTTATTCTTCTTCACTTTCAACACATGGGCAGAATGATAAAGTGACAAATCTTACAACCAATCATTAACTTTGTTGAGAATTTAATCACTGACACCAAACCATAGTTCAGAGACCCTATCAAACTTCTTCTTGAAATCTGAACACATCGATAAAAATATTTTCTTGTGATTTGAGAAAATAAACACCTTTCTTTTATTTATTTCGAGGGCTTGTTGTCTCAGGCTGAGCTCCTTTTCCATGGTAGAAACATTATTTTGAAGTACTCTTTCTTTCTCTTCAAGTTTCCTGACCACCTGGTTCTGGGCTTCAACTTGTGTTTGTAGAGTGGCCACCTGGTCTGCCAACACATCTTTCTCTTCTCTTAGCAGCTTGTGAATCTGGTTAGATTTTATTCTCTGCATTGACAAATAAGACAACATTTCAACGTAAAAAAACACAAAAATCTCCACGTCCTGGTCTTCATGTGTCTTGTCATTAGTGGTATGATTGAGTGGGTTAGAGTGAATCAGGCATCGTGTTCTGAGCTTTGACCATTGAACAATACAGGACATTCAAAGTTTTGTTTCTCAGACAGAAACAGTAACTTTCAGGACAAAAAGAATACCCGAAAAGAAAAAGAAATTTGAATGCTTAACATCATATTCAAAAACTCTAATAATACATATTATCACCCCAACAAGGGACGATGCGGCCAAGAGTAGGTGATCTTTCTCTGACACACGGATAGCAAATGGTCTGCTGCCTTGAAGGTACATGGTCCCTTGTTTGGGCTGCTTTTTTTTTTATGTGCCTCTCCCACTCCAACTTTTACTTCATACCTAACATTTGGGTTAAGTTGTAAATGACTTCATAAGCATATGATTTCCATGAAAGGCACAAAATAAAAAGGTTTTTCGTCATTGAATGGAACATGAATATGTATCAATCACTGTTATGTGGCTTGCCAAGTTTTCAGGCACTAATTTTGTAAATGAGAGATTCCCTATGCTAATCATGGCAGATTAGCTTACACGATGGCTATAATTCAGTGAAAATTATGTAATTTGATCATTTTTAAATCCGAAAGTCGTCATCAAATTGAAAATAGCTCAGGGTCAGCTTCAGTCGCGTGATGACTGCATGGTCTGCTGCATCATAAGCAATTCACATTGGCTCGTACAAGGCATGTGACCAGCAATGACAATTGCCCTTCCTTCTGGAAAGTTCCTCATTGAAATATACGGAATATGAGGAACTTTAAGGACAAGAGACAATCTGGCAAGGAAAGAAATTCATATGCTTCACATGATATCTCTTGTTCTATTGTTTGGAGATGATAATCCTCTTTCTCCTGGATTTGTCTTATTTCGCATTTACTGTATGGTCCAAGCGAGAGAAGCCAAATTGCTTGATGAGGTTAACCATCATCAACTACCCTATGTAGCAATGAGGAGTAAAGTGCCTTACTGAAGGGTACAACACACTGCTGGAGTGTTTGAATTTACCATAATCTGATGGTGAGTCCCCTACTCTGGCCACATCTGGGTGGATATTGAATCTTAAACCGTTTAATTGTGAGTCTAGTACCTTACCCACTGGGCCATGATGTCTTGTCCTGACGTTACACTTCACAAATATGTCAATTGAATTTTGCTGAGTGTAAGCTTAATTGGAAATAAACTTGTTGTTTAAAATACCTGTGGCTCATGCCATTTCAGATGGAAATTGCCAATCAGGAGCTAGAAAATGCCTTTTAAAGTATCAAAAAAAATAATTGCACTGTATTACCTGGATTTTGTACTGTTTTTTGTGATATCGTGGCACAGGCAGAAGAGGATTTAAATGTTTTCCTTGTCACGATTCTTTACAACCAGGAAATTCTTCTTTGCAAATATTCATTATAGCTATCAGACAAAAGAACTCCTAAACTGTACAATGCAAAAAAGAAGAAGTGATTTCAGAAATATCATATTTCCATCTATTTAAAGTTAGCCTTCTCAGACTTCACTTCACACATTCTGAAGACATACAGCTCAGTACATGTATTGTTCTTGGTTGACGTGACACTTGACAACTCTGCAGCAGATCTGCACAGAATGTTCAAAGAAACTGAAGGTCTTCTTGTCGGACATTGACTTAACCCCTTGACTACCAAGGCCAATGTATTCCTATATACCAGGCCCCTTATGTAAATATTGATAAAATCTTGGGTGTGGTCATTGCATGAACACTGCTTAGAGTAAAAATTAAGTAAGTACCAATAAACCATATATTTTCTGAATCAGCATGAAATTTCCCACTTTTTTATACATAAGTTTTGTATTTCCAGGTCACGTGACTGATCACATGACACATCATGTGACCAGAGTTGGCAAAGAATATGAATATTTGAAGCATCAGGACGTGTTTTGAATTCATAAAATGACGCAAATTTGAATACAGTTAAATTTCCATGGCATTGTCTTTACATATATGTAATAATAACTACCCTTTACTTTATTTATAGATGTACCAATTTAAGATTTTTCTCACAAAAGGCAGAGTAAATGGACCACAATCATCAGCATCTGACATGATTCTGTATTTGAAAATCAACACATTTTATATTTGTAAACACCTGCTTTATGATTTCCTTGCAGAAACATGCATCTAAAATGGTTATGATTTATCAAAAAATAATTCACAATATTTAAAAATACATTTTAGGGAACAACATATCACATGACCAAACACATGACCAGTCATGTGACCAGTCATATTGATAATATGGCTGCTATAAAATTTCACTGGCTTATAGTAAAAAATTGTATTTCCTCTAGTTTCATTCACGAATATTGCTGTTAATAGAACATATTTACATATAAATCATTTGTTTTCAATAAATAAACATTTCATTTCATTAAAAAAAAACCATAAACATCTTTGCGATCGTCCGTACTTCTGAAAACTGTAAAAAATCAGCACAACACTTCTGTGATCAGCCTGACCTTTCAGGGTCGAGGTCATGGGTCATGACATTTGCTTCCGGATTTTGGCCATACTCGGACGTACGGGGATGCAATCACATTCAGGCCAGATCGGAATACATCAATCTTAGTCGCGCTGTGTGCCGATGCCAAAATTACAGGATTTTTACGGACAAAAACGAAGCAAATACGCCTATTTTACTGTGCCGGATATTTCCGGCACTCAAGGTATATGGTAATTCAATATGGCGCGGATATATCCGGCGCCATAGGTAGTCAAGGGGTTAAAACTGTGACTTCTGATTGGATATTGACTCTTAACTGTGACATCGCTACAAGGATGGCTGTGTTCTGTTTGATGCTGTTTCTACTCCTACTGTGCACTGAGGCATCTACACAGCAGGCTGTATGTAAAGTTTACAATGACACCTACGTTGACTGCTCAAGGAGAAGACTTGAAGATGTTCCCAATGAGCTCCCAGTATTTGCATCGCATCTAGACATGTCATCAAATCACATTGAGAAAACTGGTTCTGATTCCTTCAAGGGACTGGACCAACTGCTACTGTTGAACCTATCAGGAAATGTAATCTACTCTATTCATCGCAAATCTTTCAGCCAAACTGTGGGACTAGAAATCCTGGATCTACACAGTAACAAACTTGCATCTATTCCAGAAAAGCTTTTTTCAGAGCTTGAAAACTTAAAGATTCTTATCCTGAATTCAAATTCTCTGACTGAGTTGTTTCCAACATCTTTCCATGGGCTTGGACTCTTGACAAGATTGTACTTGGATCAAAATAACATTTCCTTACTACCAGATGGAATATTCAAGGCTTCAACACAGCTGAAAGTGATTAGCTTGGCTCAAAATGAGCTATCTTGCTTTCCTTCAGCAGCACTGAAACCACTGGTTGGCATCAAAGAAATCATGGTCAAGCAAAACCCCTTTGGGGAAAACTGTCTGACTGTTGATCTGAGAGTCTTTCCAAAACTGGAGAAACTGACACTGACTGGATGGAAGGATGGAAATGGCAAGTTGCAGACACAAGCTCTAAGACGGAACGGAGTTCGATCTCCGAAGGCCAAGAGACTTGGAAGCGTTACTGAATTACATATTGACATGAAGAGCATGTCACAGGCCACACTGGCTGAGCGACTTTTGGACCTAGGGCACCTAGAAATTAAGTCACTGTATATTCATGGTCTGTACAGCTGCTCTCATGATAGTGGTTGGTGCAAGTCTACAAGTTTAACAAATACAACTTTTGAAACACTGCAAGAGACAAGACTCGAGAAGCTAGCTATTTCAGATAGCAATATAGATGCACTACCTTCTGGAGTATTTCAGTGGCTGAAACATCTAAAAACCCTGAATATAGAGTACAGCTATGTTGAGTTCCTTCATAGAGGAGTGTTCCATGGTATTGATAATTTGAATGAATTGACACTGACAAGTAACTCGCTATCTAACATCACAGATGTATCTCAAAGTATTTCTGACCTTCATCAGTTGAATTATCTGAATCTAAGATTTAATGAATTTTCTGGAGAAATCCCTGCTCATGTCTTTGCAGCAGTTCCTTCTTTAGTAGAACTGGACCTTTCACAAAACAGTTTTTCATCAATTCACCCACATGCCTTCACTTCCCTTCCAAATCTGAAAACGCTAGACCTGTCCGACAATGGGGTTTGCTATCGGGTTGATGGAGTCTTTTCCTTCCTGGTGTCATTGCAAACCCTTTACCTGCAGGGAAATGACATTGGCAGTTGGCCTGAAGTTTCACAAACAGACATACCTAAGGTACGTCCCTTGAAAGGCCTCATAGGTCTCAAAAGGTTATCTGTAACTAGTGAATACCCTGAAATGTTATACCTGGAAGATGTTCCATCTCTTGAACACCTCCAAATTTCTTGTCCCAGGACATCTATAAAGAGTTTCTTCAACAAGGGACTTTTGAGTTTTGAAATGCTTAGAAAGGCAAATCTTTCCATGCTTGACACAATCCACATCAAGAATGCAAATATCTTTGCTACCACATGTTTTAGATGCAATCCTCAGCAGCAGCAAGCCAGACTATATGTATGAAGATTTTCTCAAGAGGGACCCAGTACCCTGGAAATATCTGAAAACCCTTAAAATTCATGAAAGCTCCTGGATAGTGAGTGGGCAAGACTTTCGAGAGCTTTTGAAGTTATTTCCAAACCTGGAGGAACTTTCACTGACAGACCTTGAATCATTTACAGGTATGGATGTACCACCAAACACGCTTGTACATCTGCGATCCTTGGATATCAGTTCAAACCAAATCACCAAGATAAACACTCATATGCTGATGTCTCTACCAAGTCTGAAGTACTTTGACATCAGAGGCAATCCCCTCTCTTGCTACGGATGTGAAATGAGAAGTTTTGTCCAGTGGTATCAAAATGACAAAAACGTCCAGTTGTCAGGACAAGTAGACTGTGGCTCACCAGAAGAAATGAAAGGCATGTCAGTGTTATCTCTGAAGTTTGGACTGGAGTGTACCCTGGCATTTGCCATCTCTATTCCTGTCACATGTATTATTGTTGTAGCAACTCTGGCTACAGCACTCGGCATTCGATTCCGTTGGCACGTGCGTTACGTACTGTTCTTGTGGAAAAAATGGCGTGGTATTTATGGGCATCTAAAAAATGATGAGGAACAGCCACTTAATAAGAAATATGATGCCTTTGTGGTTTACAGTGAGCACAATGAAGAATGGGTCATGCGGGAATTGATTCCTAAGTTAGAAAACACTGATCCTCCAGAGTTCAAGCTTTGCATCCACGAACGTGACTTTTTGCCGGGTATTGACATTTTTGAAAACATTCTATACAGCATCGAGAACAGCAACAAAACACTGCTTGTACTATCCCCTCACTTTGCACAGAGTGAGTGGTGTTACTTTGAAATGAGAATGGCACAAACCAAGTTGTTTGAAGATAAGAAGGATATCTTGCTGATGGTGATGTTACAGGAAATCCCAGACAACAAGATGACACGGGTGATAAGGAAAATACTCCTGACAAAGAGCTACCTTGAATGGCCAGAGAACAACTTAGGCAGGGAGATTTTCTGGCAGGAACTGAAAGCGGCTCTCAAGGCAGACAGTAGAGTTAACAGAATTGCATATATGTGATAATATTATGTATCCAAAGCTCATGAAATTCTCAGAAACTGTTATCTATTGATTTACACCTGAAGCAAAGAAGCTTTTACAGTAATTGTCAAACAAGGATGGATTTAAGCAGTTTACAACAAATCCCTAGGCACTGTAGGAACTTTGAACTGATGACTTGGGTGTTATCGTTTCCTATATTACTCCCTTTTCTTTTCTCCAAAAAAAGCAATTTTTGAAAGAGATATTTGATTTAGTATGCAGTTCATTATTGAAAGGTCGGAATAATGTCATAGTTCTTATGTCTACTATACAAGTCATTTGTTAATGTCAGTGTTCACTGAATTTGAAAAGTTTGAAATTTTTCCCCATAAATATTCCTTATTAATTTCTCATTATTCTTCACATTAACACTTTATACATTTCATCTTGTCTTCAGATTTTAGCAAAATTTACACACATCTTACATTGTATGCTATAGCCAAAAAATGGAAAAAAACAGTATTATTTATGAAGAAGATACCATATTCAGATCTGTAACGTATAATGGGTTCACCAGCTATCCAACATCTACACTTTTCTTTTTCTTCTTTATATATATATCATGCAAGTGTGTATATATTACATATATGTATATGTGTACATATACCGTACTTGTCCGATTATAAGCCCATGCTCGTGTATACCCCCCCCCCCGATTTCAGAGGCTTTTTGAAAATGCATTACATCCGTGTATAAGCCCCTACCCTAGTGTAACTCAAATACAGAAAGGTTGGGAGAGTATATTTGGTCCTTTAACTTGGTAAAATTACTTTTAGATAATAAAGAAACTATTAAAAGATGTTAAAACAATGGGAAACTGGAGTTCCCTTGACAGCATCGTAAGGAAAGTGACGTTTTTCAAGTACATTCTTGATTCTTTGACCCTGCTCATCCCCCGTCTCCTAAATAGAATAGTCTCACTCACGTCTGCCACTGTTTATTTTTATTCACGACCATGATGTTTTCATCCTCTAAACATGCAGTTTCTTTTGTTTGAAGCAATAATCCTTTCATTTGAAGACTTTCCTGGTAACTATTACAATTTTCACTGCTATGTTGTTGTTTTCACAAGATGTAGACAGTTTTACTGGAATATTGAGTTGCCTTTCCCTGTAGGCAGTGCATGCCAGTTCACATTACTGTTGATCAGCAGCATACATGACGTCTTTGTTTCAAGTTCGGGTTTTTTTTCGACGCTGAAATTTCACCGAAATGCCACTTCTGTATTCAGAGATTGTGTAATCAATTTCTTTGATTGTGTAAGTCGATTTGAAAGCGATAGAAAGATCCAGTGGTGTTGAAAAAATCGTGCATAAAATTAGCATAAATTAAGCGACCATGGCAGATAACATGAGGTTGCTTGAGTGTAAGCCCCTCCCCTAGTTATATTGCCATTTAGCGTTGCCGAACCGGGGGCTTATACTCGGACAAGTACGTATATATATGTGTAGCAACACTAACACTGATAGTGTCAGTGTGAGTGAAACAACCAAATATTGTCTGTTATGATGGATTCTAAGTACAGTATTACTTTTTCAAAAAAGTACACTGGCTTACCTCTGACATTAGTTTGAAGTAAGCATCATCTTTTTCTCGAAGTTGCTGTAGTAGCCTTGCATTCTGTTCCTGCATATCTTCAAATGCTTGCCCTGTTACGTCCATGTCTGACAACAACGCCTCTTCCTCCTGTCAGACAAAAATACACAACTTAGCTTTTTACTTTTTGATTACAAATATGCATGAGCAATAAAGCTTGAAATACTCCGGGATGCACTGTGTACAAGTAGTGTCCATGTTTTCTTGGTGCCTGTAGATTCCCAGATCAATGTGCACATGCTGCATATTGAAAAGAACACAGCATATATTCTGATCTATACCTGTACAAGTTAGATCATTCCAAAGTTGGTCCTCTTGTCTATTGACCGGCAAATTGTTAACTCCTTTTTAGATTATTTGGAAATTAAAACTAAATTTGCAGACAGTGTGAACTTAAAGAAGTTCATGGAACTTGCACAGAAGATGGATACATATGAAACTGCCTTTGGCCTTGCAAAGGGAAAGCACTCAAAATACCTTAACACAGCAATATGGGCCACTAATGCAAAAGAATGAACTTGTTTGTGTCTGTGATTGTGAGAAGGAAGAGTAGGACACCCCAATGCTGCATGTTGATGGAAAACCTGGCATGCATACTTGTGCATGTCGGCAGAAAAAATCATTTCAAGTCTTGAATCACTGATAAGATACATTATGTATTTCACAAAATTGGTATATTCTCTGTAATACTATGTGATACATCGTGTAACGAGAAAAACGAGTGTTAGAATTTTCATTTCTGTTACAAACTTTCACTGCTTTGTTTTCCTGTGAATTACATTTGGACACTGAAACAATTCTTGGAGACAGAGGCAATCACTGGTATCAAAGTTACCAAGATACAACCAAGGGTATGTGTGATTAAAATAACGAGAAGAATGAGGTTTGAAAGTACTGATATTTTGATACATGGATTCTTTTTTATGTCTTTATATATTATTTTGTACATAAGAATAATGTGAAAAACACAGATAATAAACCATTGCTTGTGATATCAAGTGACAAATTCTGTCACTTTAGATGATGAACAATAACACATCACTATACATGTGCTTAAAACTGTCAAAACAGAGCTGACAATTCATATTTCGCTTTGCTAAGAGTCTGCAATGAATGAACAGGAAATTTAAAAATTAGTTTAGTTTTTATGTAAACAAGTTGATCTTTGATTGTATTCTGATATAACCAAGACAAAGTTCCTGTTATATTTCTTTTGATGAAAAATAAACAATCTGTTCCATTTTCAAATAGCTTGCCCTCTTCAATTGAAAGAAATGTAAGAATGTTGTTGTGATACCTTGAGTACAAAAGCTGATGCCTGTTGATGGAAATCACAAGTTACAACATCCCTGGCAATGACCAATAATTCCAATTTGTTTCATTCTCACGACTCATTTCTACTTTGTGAGAAACCCCCTGACATGATAAAGTCATTTCTACAGAGGAGACCCACAGTACTCCAAATGAAGACTATTTCATGTCTTATTTCTATCAAAATGTGACATCATGGATATATAAAAGCCTGTAACGTCACCATGAAATATCCAACTACACTACAAATGGCATAATATCTTTGATAATGATGCAATTATGAGAACATTTGAAATCATTCAGGTGTGTCCGATAAACAAAATATGAAATCACGTTAAAGAAATACATGAAAACTCACTTGTTTTGTTGCAGTAAGTTTTTTTTGTAGTTCTTGTATACGGTCTTCTAAGTGTTTAATTTGTCTGATGGCATCTTCATCTGCTAATTTTTTACTTTCTTGCCTCTCCTTCTCCTCCATGTGCCTGAGACGCTGTTTAAGATCTTCAACGTCTCCCCTGGCTTTCTTCTCTGCTGCCATCAGTTGGACTTTATCCCTCTGTTCCTTGGCACAGCCTTTGTACATGTCTAGAAGAAGTTTCATTTCTTTTTGACTTTCTTGAGATTTCCTGTCATGGAAAGGGAAATGAAAACACCTCAACCAATAAGTTCATTACACCAGAAATAGTTTTTCACCCAACATTATTTTGCGATAAAGTTTTTTTTGTTTATTCAGGAGGAAAAGGTGATATATTCTACCGGAACATGCTTTCAATAAGACTCAATGTACATTGACAAATGCATACTCTGAACAGGTCACACTTTAAATTATCAAAACACATGATGAGTCTAATATAACTGATAAAAAAAGCACTGAAAAACTTTTCACTGAGGGTTTACTGTCTGTCTCTCATATAGACAAAAGACAAAAGTGCCATGAGCTGACCTCCTGTGGCTTTCTCATATAGTTTCTATGTCTGAAAAGTTATGTTTTGACAGAAAAATGTTTATAAAGGACTTTTTCTTCTCCACTATGAAAATTGACTCCAATACTTTGGCACAGATCAGTTGATTTTCATGGTAGTGCACAACGTGAGAATGCAAAGATCAGAACATGAATATTGCAATTATCACTTTTGCAGCTTTTAAGAATTTCTAAAGGGATTTATAATTTCTTTCATATCATTCAGACGAATAACATACCAAAATTTATTGAAACAAGTTTTTCAGTAGGGCAAGATTGTTTATATAAACATTGGCAACCTGTTTTATTGTTATGATATATACTAGATTGTTTTATTTTTGTACTCTTACTTAATGTTGTTGGTGTGAACAAAGAGACATATAAATCCATTGAGCTGGGAAGTTATTTTTCACTTTTTATCAGATGTTATCTGTACCTTGTGTCATTATCATAAATATAATACTCACATAACATGCAGCCAAAGTATGACATTTTCAATCATACAACACATCTACACTTTCTGATGAACCAGGCCACTTACTTGAGTTGAGCCTTAAGTTCCTTGATAACATCCGCATCGCTCGCTGCCTTTTTATCGTGTTTCTCTTTTTCTTCTTTTTTATCATGTTCTTTGTCTTTGTCTTTCTCTCTGTTTTCTTTCTTGTCGTCTGACTGGTGTGTTCCCGGCTCCTTCTTTACTTGTGGATGGTCCCTTTCTTGGCCCTGCTCTTTCTTCTCACTTCCCCCAGATTCGTTTTTTAACTGAAACAGCAATGATGGTGTTTTGACAACATGTACTTTATATAAGTTTGTATGACTGTGTGGGCATGTGTGAGTTTTTGTGTATATGAATTTGCCATTGAGCACGCAAGTTTGTGTTCACTTGTACACATGGGAAATGTCTGAGGTGAGCATATTCACTAGCCATAGCTCATGAACAAGTATAATTCTATGATAAAGCTTGTAGTTTTTTTGTTCCTACTAACACACTGGACCAGAGAATTATTCAGCTAGTAACCAAGATGTTGACTAGGGGGCTAGTGGAAACTGAGGCTGAGCTGGTGGTTTTATATGACTACCAGCGAGTGGGCCTGTGGATCTGAAAACATTTTGTTCACCACTGGCAAGTGCATGACCGTGTACATTTACAAAAGTGAGATCCAAATACTTGGGGGTACACATTGTGTGGTTAAGTTTGTCCCTAAGAAAACCTCTCTCATCAATTTACCTCTCTGAGATAAAGAGAATTGTCAGATGAAGGTTATAAGTTGAATGGACTTATTATTTGTGCATGATAGACATATATCTACTGAAGGAAATTCCATAGTTTCCACAAGAGACCCCTTATGTACATGTATATTTTCACTGTAGTGTATACGGATATTTTCACTGTATATGTACATGTTTGGTTGATACAGAAAGTGTTCATTGCAATAACAAAAATTGTAAGAAAACTAATTTTGATCTCACATTTTCATAACAGCAATTAAAATGACAGTGACTGTGACTATTTCTGGTACATTTTGATAAAAACATTTGCGGAAATAGTTATAATAATGATAGGGGAATGGACAGCAAAGTATGGCTGCATTTTACCTTATGAATTTCTGCATTAGCTTCTCTGAGTTTCTTTTTGTACCTGGCAGCTTCTGACTTTAATTGTTGATTATGGGTTTGTAGACTTGTGATAACATGCCTCATTTCTCTATTGATTGGACCTGTATTTTATGAAGTACAAGATTCAGAAAAGTCAAAGGTCATTAATTGGAAGATTTTTGGCAATTGGCCAGATTCAAAATCATGCCATGTTGTTTGTTCATCATGCAAAATATTTGTCTAAAGTACAAGACTCAAAATTATGCATGCAACCAACAATCACCATTTTAGTTCTTTGAGAGTACCAATGTATAAAATGAAAATCGCAAAAAAAATTCTTTTTCTGAGGTTGCAATCTCTGCCAAAGTCATACGCGAGTTATTCTGTCAAAACTCATCAATATTCTAAAATATTAAAATTTCATTTGCTATTTGTAGTCGTTATGAACTTGAATTCCCAATACTTTGAGAAACGTCGAAGTCATCTTACAAAATTCAACACAGTCAAAGATAGATTAAATTTTTCCATGTAAGAATCTTTTCACATCCAAGTTTTCACATATCTCACACAGTATAAACACAGAGCAGCTGGTAAAAACCTGGCTGAATGGGAGAAAGGAAAAACATCAAAATCTATCATAGTCTATCAATATTTATGTCCAAGACATTGATTTTAAACAGGAGGATATCTTGAAAGTCATCAGGCATCAGAGAAATATCATACCTGCTTGTTCATTTGTTGCTAGTGTTTGTTCAAATTCAATTCTCAGCATTTCATACTCTTTGCGTACTTGAGCAAGTGTATCTTCAAGCTGGATAACTTCAGTCCTGAGCTTTTTCTGGCATGATAGCTCATCACTCTGTTGAAAAAAAAGACATAAAAAGTTTTTCAAACTTTGAAGATGCTTGCTATACAAACTTGCATGTATGATTCTCAGTAAAAAGACAGTTTATATCACCAAACATTATCGACAGTTTGTCTTGCCAATGGTATCATGTCCAAAGTTTTAAAAGCACAGAAAATGCAACAAATCTGTATACACTGGTGAAATTACCACAAAGTCAAACAGCGACATGTTATTTAGCCCTTTGAGCGCTGTAATTTTTTCCCACCAAAAATTTTAATTTTTATGAATTTTTCTGTAATTTTTCTGTAATTTTTTTGACCAAATGGACATTTTATTTCATTTGTTACATTTTTTTCTCAAAATGTTGGCAAATATCTGGGAAAAATTGGCGGCGATTTTATTTTATAAAGGGGACAAAAATAGACTTTGGCGCTCAAAGGGTTAAGATGGTACACACCTTGAGAGTGACTTTTTTGTTAAACTTAACCAAAGGAAATTTCAAACCATTCTCTTTTACAATCAAGAATCAAAATATGGGGTCACAGCACAAATTTTTGGTCTCGAGATAAGTTTTACCACAATTTGAAATTCAAAATGGCTGCTGCCCCTATGTTAGGGGGAAAAATTGGATTTTGCTTTTCAAAAAAACAAGATTGTAAGGACTTCATTTGTCCCATAAACTTAAAGGGACATTATTTGTATCTTTTGACTTTTTTCATTTTTTCGATGACTGAAATCCCTGGTCAAATCAATAGGAGACCTAAATTGTGACTATGGACGGCTTCAAGGATATGTAAAACCACCCTCTTGCTCTTTACGGCAAGGTTCAATGTTAGTAAGGGCGTCAGGGCGATTTGAACCAACCGCCATTATTGAACCCAAGCACATGACCAGTATTACTACACATATGTCAATCATCAAAGTACAGCTGGAACGTGAACGGCCTGTGACCTACACACCAACTTCAGTACAATGGATTTATCGAGGAGCACACGGCGCATAAACAAATGCACGTCTCACAAACTACTGTCAAATAGTGAAACTAAACAGGGCATTTGCTTGTAAGTTTGATTTTAGTATCGATGACACGGACTGTGAAACAAATAAAACCATGGACGCAATTGGGTCAATGGTAAAACTAAAACGATGTCAGATTGCTGTGGTGATAGTGAAACAGGTACAGAGTAATGCATTTCCTGTGCATTTGATCGTTAGCAAATCTTCATCAACTTTTAAGAGTTTTAGGGCATTTTCTTGCCATTACGTTCGTTCGTTTTACCTAAGCCCTGCGTACAGGTCTGTGTGTTCCCGGCGTTATACGGCCTCCACGCCGTATAACGCCGGGAACACACAGACCTGTACGCAGAGATAATCGTGTACCCAGGCGAGGTCGTTGTGCTCGAAAACGAAACTCAATGCAAGCTTGGGATTAAAAATGAGTTGTTTTTGGTGGAGAAACTGCACACCGCAACCGAGGTACTGCCAGCGATTTGGCACAGCCCTGCCATGCAGAGCTGGCTTTCACCCAACAATGTACATGATGTATGTGTCAGCCGCCAAAGTACATTGCTTCAATTTCGCGATCACCTCGACAATAATGTGACTGTCTTCTTAAGTTTATCTCTTCATTCTACTCTGTTTTCACATTTCTATGCCCACAGGCTTTGGGCAAGTCTACATATGCATATGGAGGAACAAACAAGACGAAAAAATCCGCCACTATAGGCCTTGTTGTCGACTTCTTGTAGGCATTTTAAATGCCCATTATAAAATGTGCTCTCTAGCAGCAAAGAATAGTGTATCTAAGAGCAGGATTGGCCGTCAAGAGCTCCATGAAAAACTGACCGTCAAAATGTAACTGAGCAAATGGCATCGGCAATAGGGAATTCCGAAACTGCAATACTGCGCTTTTGACTTTCACTTCGCGTGGTTTATTTTTTTTTTACACATGGATGCTTACAGCGGCCCAGATAGCAGTTAGCAGTGTGGTCTGATCGCAGGTACTAGGTCAACCTTGCCAACTCTGAGGTTAAAAGTAGCCCACCATAAACCCAAGGTTTTTTCTATACAGTGTACGCAAACGGGATGGAAGTTGTCTATGGTTGACCCTTTTTTAGACATCTTTCAGTAAATCGAACAACATTATCAACTGCTCGTTTGCAACAATATAAGGTCAAAAGATACAAATAATGTCCCTTTAAACAATGAGCCCAAATAAATTGTAAATGTTTGAGTCGATTATCTGTCCCTTAGGCACATTCTACTTTTAAAGAAAGGATATTTCAAACTAACAAACCTCCATTTGTTCTATTTGCCGTAGATGAGCATTCTTCAAAGACTGCAATAAATTCCTAGTGTCTTCTAGCTGTGACTTCATTAGCATGGCTTCATTGAACAACACTGAAAACTGTGACTGTAAGTTTTTAAACTCTGGAGTCTCTTGAATAACTTCTTCTGGTATATGCTGTAACTGCAAAAAAAAGAACATATTTAATTGAACAATACTGATCTTGTACACCTTATTTCCGTAGTAGGACTGAATACAATTTTTTAAAAGCTAACTTGGAGCCAAAACACTTACAAGTAAAGTTGGGTGTGTTCTGGATGTTTAGGAAGGTAAAAGCAGGGTGTAGTTTTGACAAATTTTGGTTCATGCAATTACAAGAATCAACATAGTTTACACATCAAGGCATTCACATCATTACATAAGTTGCACCAGAACCTACTAGTACATATCATACAAAACTATACAACTACACCCATATGAATTTTTACAGTCGTTGTCTTCTGAAAAGTTGGGAAATTTCACTTCAACATAGAAATGTTAACCTAAAAAAGCGACATTCATGTCACTGATGGAACTTACATCCATTTGAAGCTTTTCATTTTCTTTGATTAGTTCTTGGAGCTTCTCGTGTAATTTTTCGATTTCTGCAAGTCTGTTGGATGCCAGCTCTGTCTGCTCATTCAGTTGAAAATTCAGTTCCTCAAGCTGAGATAGATTTTAAAGTATAAAACATACCGGTACATAAAAATTGCATTGTCTTGTAACATTTTAAATACATGTTATTTTGAAAGTAAAAGTCATTATTGACCCTGACATTATAGGCAGAGAAAAAAATGATAGTATAAGAATTTGATCCTTAGAAACCAACAATTAAAATCCGTTTCTGATTTTGAGCACAGCAGATGCATTCGGAGGGTACCCGTATGCTATCATCAAAGATAATGACTGAATAAATAACATTTCAGGGCTAAAATCTAATTGAAACATACAGACCATGGAAAAATATAAACAATAAATATCAGAAAAAGATACCTTGGGAGACATACATACATATAGATCTGAGCTATATATTACTAGTATTCTCCTTGATATTGATTGAATTGAGCAACATACAAAACCTTTAGTGAAACTTCCTCGAAGGACTACAATTCAAATCACACTATCTCTTTTCAGTATTCAATAGCTATGTATCACTTTTCAATAGCTAGGTATCACATATTATTTATACAATGTACACAACAGAACAAATTATCCTATCATCTCACACAAAATCAGATCAAATCAGAGATCATATGAGAATTAACAGCCTTACCTTTCCTTGGGAGACTGACACACCTCCAGCACCATCGGCGTCTTTGTACATCTTTAGTTTAGAGAGAGCATCACTGAGTAGATTTTCTAGTTTGTCAGCTCGTTGCCTTGCTTTGTCTAAGTCATACTGCAGATTGTCAACTAAGTTACTCATTTCTGCTGTCTTGGTCTCTGCTGCTTGTAGCTTGTCTGTTTGCTCTGCAAACTATGTGGTGGAGAAATAATCCTTAATTACTCTCATTTAGAAGTAAACATTGTCAATGTTATTTCCATTTGTCTGGGTATTATATGATAAAGAGTAATCACATACTCATATAGGAAATACGTTGAACATACTCTTTATAGTCGGCACGAGAAGGGTTAAAGCTGCATTATTCAGATTGTCTTGGTAAACTTCATCACACAAACCATAGCACATCTGACCTAATTAAAAATGTGTACATAATAATGGATGATCTCAATGTCCAGTGACATCTATCGTCTATCAAAGATCTATCAAAGATCATGACATCCGTCAAAGATACTGCTTTCAAGAATAAAATGTTTTGTAATCATTTGTGTATTATGATAAACATGGCATGGAAATTGTATAATTTTCCTTTATGGATCGAACTTATCATTAGCATGTATTTCTGTGTTGAAATGCCTTTTCTGAGCCAAGTCATGTTTCTCATTTGGTCAAGGGCATTCGACTGGTATGGACTTACCTTTAATGATGACAGGTGATGCGTTTCTTGCAATGAAGTGACAAGTGACTGTAAACTTTTGTTTTCACTCTGTAAGTCTGTCATTGTTGACTTGATTGTGTCATCTAGCTCATCTGGAATTTGAAATTAAAAAGTACATAAATAAAGAAAGAAAGAAAGAAAGAAAGAAAGAAAGAAAGAAAGAAAGAAAGAAAGAAATAAACAAACTCATCAAGTCAAAGAAGTGCCTGGTCACATTACTGTCAATGCAACCTGTTTAGTTTTTCTGATGTATCTCTAATCATCAACCCTAACAAGTATTTCACATGATTAATGGGGAATACTACAAAATTTTCCTAAATTCGTTATATACTGGATTATGTTTGGTGTGGTCAAAAAAAACTGTGTCAACATCATCAACACGATATAAGAGAACAATACCGCTCTCAAATGAAAAAGCTTTTCTTTTTTTTTCTTTTTGTACCATGAAGTTGCTCAGGAGTCTGAAGATGTTAAATAGTAACAGTTAAAACACATATATAAATGGAAAGGCATGTAAAAAGAGGTCAAATTTCCAACTGTTGCAAGTACAAAAACTTTCAATTATATTCACTAGAACCTCTTGATGTTTCAGAGGAATTCATTTAGCATCACATGACACCCATAGCGAAGGCTATTTTTTTGTATGAAGCTATCAATTTCAAAGAACTCAGCAGAAAGAACAAGATATACAGGATGATGTTGAGAAAATAAGGAAAGACTTCTTTCACCACCCACCAATATTGCCTATACTTAAATTCCTGTTGTCTGTCATTTACGAACATTCTGCATATAGTTCATAATATGTTTCCCATCCTCAACACTGGCTCAGAAAGTTTTCTCTTTTTGTGAACTTACCATTACTTTGCATGGATTCAACCAGTTTTTCATGCTTTTGTTGTAGCTTGTCAAAGACTTTGATAAGTTTTGATATGGCTTCCTTTGAGAACATGGATCTTTGTTGAAGCTGTTGCTCTATTTCGTCAGACTCACTGCTTGAGAGCAGTGCAAGGAATGACACAACCGCTGCATTATCTGAAGAGGTGAAAAAGAGGTATTTTTGAACTAAATCATGAGGTGACTTACATTTATACTTATTTATAGGATGTCACAATAAAGAAACAGTTTTTTTGATGACTGGAAAAGTTCAATGTCTGATTTCATCATTTAGGTTATCAGCAATGTAAACTAGCAGCTCATTTTTGTGCAACAAATAGGTGATATCACAGTGTCTTTTGCTGCAACGTGAAAACTTGGGAATTACAGTATACCAAAGTGCACTAGCTGTATCATATGTAGTGACACAGTATGTGCTGTACTTGTCCTATCATCCAAACATGCTACACAAATAGAAATGCCATTCAAACCAGCTAAACTTCATATTCGATAAATGACCTTCCTTTTCCATGGGGGTATAGATTGGATCTATAATCTTGAACTTTGTTACCAATAACTTATAACTTATAACTTAGTGGATATATTCAACTGTCTAGAAGTCTACCTAACTTCCTGACAATGAAATAACATGTTATCAGTCCACTGCAGTAATTATTCTAATTATACGGTTCTGGATTTGAAGAATCAAAGTCATATTTACCAGAAATAAGTTGTGTTCAAGTTTTGAAAAATTTCAAAAGTTAGAAGTGTGATCAACAACTTGGTCAGTACACTATTAATGCACGTGAAAAGATGAGCTAACTAAATAACCATTTCTGTTCTTCAAGACAGCTTTGTACTTTTTACTCTATTTCTTGGAATTATAATTTATAAAGCTATGAATACTGCCTTGATGGTGAAGGTTCTGGAAAGGCCATTATTTCTATAGGTTATATTCACGAAGTAATCTTTGAAAGAACACCCCCTCAAATGCTTCTCTCAATCTATTCAGAGTAAATTTTCACCTCTGACATGTCACACATGCATAATCTGCATTTCTGTGTGTGCTTTACCTTTTTTGCTTTTATCTTTACTATTTTCTTCATTTTCACTGGTACTTGAATTTGCTTCTGTCTCCGTTTTCATTTCTTCTTGGTTTTCTTCATTTTTTTCTTTGTTTTCATCATCTTGTTGTTGGGTCTCCATGGCTGCCTCTTCTTCTTCATCAAACCTCCTCAAGAGTACATCGATGTCTTCATCGAGCTAGCAGAATGGTTAAAACAACCAAGCCCTTTCTAAAGTTTGTGATACACATTTCACCTTATACAGTCAATCTGAAAGTTTCAGTTCTTGACTAGGTGTTTTTTAACATCAAAGACTGACACATTTCCATTCCAGTCCTTGCTTTTGAAATTCCTTTACACAGTTTTTACTTTCAAAAATTTTTAATTCCCTTACATGACTAGCACTTCCTCTGGCAGTAAAAATTGTTCTCATTTTAAATACAAAAACTACAATTTAGTACATACCTTCTTTTTGTCTAATAGTTTCCATGTTAAAATCTATTAAAATCTCAACGGCTTTTTTTTTCAAGTTTCATTGCTGCATACATGCAGACTTTTGGAACTGGTTGTAGGCTTATTATTTGGACTTTATTTTTGTATTTAAGTTGTTTTAGTGGTACCATTTTCTTTAGTAACTCTTACTTAAGTTAAATGAAGTACAGTGCTTAGTTATCTACAATTGTGTGTAAAATTGATATCCATTTGCTGTAGTGTCTCTCTAACTTGTCTTTTTCCAGAGCTATTTCATACTCTAGATGGTAGTTGAATTTCACTTGCAACATAAAAGCTGCAAAGAGTGTTTACTCTGTTTCATTTTCATGGCATAGATGTGTCTTTTGGCTAACATATTATTTGGACTTTGAGTAGCTCTAATATTTAAAAATTTGCAATTTGTCATTTTTTGTTTACCTGAGACCAGTATCTGTTCAAAAGACACAGTACAGCTTCATCATTAGCTTGTCTTCTTTCTAGCCTTTGTATTCTGTCTCGCAGATCTTCTTCTATACTTCTCCTGAGGTCAAGTCGCTCTGCGAGTTTCTTGTTTTGGAATTTCAGCACTTTTATATCCATCTCTTCCTGTGTTGTGAACATAGGGAAGAGGTTTACAACGTAAACAAGAAGTTTCTCAACTAAAAGTTCTCCATTACTTTTAGATACAAATGTTGTGATGTAGCAAAAAATGTGGTATTATGATAGTTTCATAAATATTGGACCAAGCTGAGATTTTATGAGGAGCACTGGAAAGAATGAACACTTTGTTTAGGCTGCAATGACTATGTCAGAGGTTCAATCAGTAGTATGATAGCATCTCATTACTAAGACGTCCACATATTGAGCAATCCATTGCTACCATCATTGCAACTTGAATATTTGCTGCTTGAAAATTAAAATTTGTGTGAAAGAGTTCTCTACAAGATGTGTAGCGACCCAACCTGTGATGATACTGGCCCTATCTGTACAGGGTCAAATATAGTTTTCTTTGTTGGCGGACAATCTGATCTTGAACTAGATGATGCTGTTGGGGAGGATGCCTCCATCTCACTGGCTGATCTCTTGGTCGCCATCGTGATGACCTGGCAGTCCTGTGAATAGAATTGAGACAATTATGAGAAATCTGCTAGTGATGATGTCTTCATATCGTTTCTGAGAATTGTGCCAACAGTGGTAGATCCACACACTGATCAGGCATGTTAGGGGGCTATACTGTCACATGTGACTCACGACGGTCTATAGTTGGTCTCTTTGGTACACAGTGAAGATATACTACTATATAAATTATAACATATTTGAACTTTTCCAATCTCAGATACCCAAGATAACTTCGAACACAACAACTTGACAGATCTGTACGGCGTTGATTTGATGAACTGCACGTTCATTCATTTGCATTTGACACCTCAAAACTTCGTGAATCAAAATATACCGATTTTCAGGTTGTAAGTCTTTCCCAAAATGAACTCTGGGTACTTAAAACAGAAATAAAATCAATTTTAGCCGTAAAACATTGATATTGTCGTCAGTAAGAGGTCATTTCGCGAAGCAGATTTCCTTACCAACACACAAGATGGAATATGCGCACCCGGATGTCGACCTCTGACGCTTTTGCCTTCCGGGTCAAAGAAGCCATTCAACTCACAGCAGATTCGTCAAAAGTCGTCATGTGACTACCACATGACTTACCGCGACGAAAATGGCAGAAATCAGAAAGCGGAACACTGCTGCTGCAAAGTCCCAGTCCCAGAAAGAGGAAGAGCATGAATCTCTCCCAGATATTACAGAAGCGACAAGTGAACAGAAAAAGCTACCATCGAAGGACAAGCTAAAAATAATCGACGAAGAACTCCGTCAACTGCGTTCGTTTTGCCTGCAGGCAGGTTACAGCGATGCGGAAATAGAAAGTTGTGCAAGTCCAGTTCTGAACTTTCTGAAAGAATCGAATCGCAAGAAATGGAAAAGCAGGGCTTTGAAACTGCTTCTGGTGTTTTCCTTACTCGGGTTCCTTTATTACTGTGACCCAGTTTTTAATTTTGTATGGGCTTATGCACGATATGCACAATTACAGGTGAGAGTATATGGTGATTTGTGTAGAAAATATGGGTCGTCTGAAGGTCAACCCTGCCACGTACACCTCCACGTACCTAGTACTTCAAGTTGCGGGCCGTGTGATATGCAAAATTGGTAAATTTACGACGACCCATCTTGGGGCGGGACTTTGAATGGCAAAATAAACCTAAGTCAGTGAGTGTAATTCAGTAAAATGATTTATACCTGCCTGAACTCTAATTATTGCTCATTCCCTCGCCGCGTTCAAAAATAATGGTGAGGGGTGGGGGCTGGAGGAATTCAGGGGGGGGGGAGTTCGAAAATTCTGGGGATAGTCGAGGGGGGACTTAAAAGTTTTGCTCTGCCTATAGGGGGTACCTGAATTTAAGAATTTGCCCAAGATATATGGCTCTACAACTCGCTGATAAGAGGTAGTGTTGAACATATGCATGCAGAGCTACACAATACATGTTTATATGATAATTTAGGGGTGGGGGAGAAAATTTTTGATCATATAGACTTGGGGGACTTGGAAATTTTTGAGGGTATTGAGGGGGGATCTGAAAAAAAATAAGATCTCAATCATGATTCCTCCAGCCGCCACCCCACCACTTTTTTTGAGCGCAGCCTAACTCCCTTTGTGAACAATCTCAGGTTCATGAACCCACATAGACACTGCTTACCCTGCCACAGACAGCTATCTGCATTTCCACAGCTATCGCTGTACGATTTTTATTGTTAGCCTAAATTTGCATTTCCACTTTTTACCAAATTTACTCGTACTGATTATGAGGGTGTTCTAATATATTTCTTTCTTTCTCAGATTTCAGAAGGGACAATAATAAGACCTATTGCTATGATGATATTGTATGGTTGGTTCGACATAATTAAAAAGAGGCAAACGGGAAAAACCCTAAAAGCACCCTTCATAATATATTATTTGCTTTTAAATGCCATTTTTCATTGCAGAATCAAGGAAGTATCAGGCTTCTCATACCGTAATTTTAATTTTGTGACTAAGATTCATAAATAGTGTGTTGCAGTATCAAAAAAATCAGAGACAATTACAATTATTATTACAAAGGAAGAATTAAATTTTTGAAATGCAAATAAACGTGCACATCGTGCACCTGAACTGAATTAAATTTTTGCATTCTGGACTTTAAATTTTTAATTTTATAGTAACTTTTTCCTAATTGGCCAACTGTTCTTATAGTAGTTTAGATTCAGCCAGTGGGCAGCAGCTCTGACTTTTTCCAGGTAGTTTAGTGAAATAATGGATGAAATCATGTTAGTGGCAGTCATGCATTTATATCCGTAACTTTAATTGTAAACTTTCTGTGGCATTGGCAAAGACCTAATTATATAACTTGTTGTAATGAGTACGCTTTCAAAAAGGATGTTTTATGCTCAGTATTTATTATATAAAGGCTACTATCACTATAGATGTAAAGGTATTCAAAATATAATTCTGTGCATGATTTATCAGTTTCTTGCAAATTCTAGAAATTATTAAGAAAAGATACATTAGTGGAGTTTAAGTATTATTAAGTGCATGCATAACATTTTCACTAGGAATACGCTGTGTTATTGGTTATTGTATGTTGGCAAATTATCACCCCTGCATGCTGTTATTAAATTCACATATTTGGAGTCAACGGGGCTGTAGCCTTTCAGGGTTTCAGTTTACTTTTCTGAAGAATTGCATTCATGCCCCTTTTTTGATGTTTTGCTGACAGCAATATTCTCTATCAACTTCAGTATAGGGTCTGCAGCACTCGCTAGGGCTACTGAAAGGTTTTTATAGAGATGGCGTCCATCAGTAAGTCTCTAGATAGGACACATTTGTGATTTTGATAACAAAATTTGATGTAGTAGACATATTTAGAATCCAGGGGATTCTTTTGTCGCTTCATCCTATCGTTAGATATGTCAAATTATCTGTCGTGAAATTTTCAAAAAGACAGGTTTGCTTGGAAAACGAGTGCAAAAGTTTTGCATTTAGATCAACACCTTGAATTTTCAAAATTACGTATCGGTTTAAAGTCAATAATGTTTTCGGTACTATTCAGTAATAGTGGTCATGCAAGGGGTTGAGGGGTGGAATGGCTGTGAAACCTGATATTTAGATCAACCTTATTTAATTAAAGCTCCATTAGCTGTAACTTTCGATGTCTTTCCCAATATTATTATTCAGACTGTAAAACTGACCTTTTTGTGTCACTCCCAAAATCATGTCAAAACACGCACTGTTCAATATGTGTAATGTGCAAGGTTATTGTTAACAACTTATAACACTGCTGGTCTGGATGGAAACTCATTTATCAGCAATAACATTTTGCATATTGTACAAAGCACTTTGATTACTTTGACAAGACTACTGCTTTGTTTTTCAAAGTACCCTGGCGAGAAGAATAAGAACATGCCTGTGTTTTTCGGAACAAAACTAATTAAAACATCAAAAGTTACTAGTTTCCCTTTTAGTATTTATATTGTTAAACAGTAAGTTACAGGACTGTAAGCTCATAATAGGTGGATTACTGATGATGCAGCCATTTGCATACACTGGGTGGGAATTTTTGAATTCTCATAGCATCGCTTTGACTATATGATAAATTTGAATAATCATGATGGGCACTTTCGCACTTTCGTGACATATGCAAAGAGGGGTCAAATGGTCGCACACGGAACACATTTTGAAACATGCATTCTCCGACAAAAACCAGAATTTTTTTTTTCAGTTTATTTCAACTCAAGTTTAGTCACAATATATTCACAGACATCATATGCAAGATTTAATGACAATGAATGCCTGAAACATGGCAAAATTATGGGATTCTGAGACCAAACACAGCATATCTGATCAGTAGCGTGGCTTTTTGACATTTGCATAGATTTACAATAATCTAGCTTTTATAGGGGAAGTTCCTTGTTCATGAACACTTCTCTAATTTCCACAGACTTTGAAGTACTGGGACTGGACTTACATGTTTGAAGAAGATTGTCTGATAGAAAACCCCTTCTACACTCAAGTTAATCTCCATGAATCAGACTGTGAGGTGAGAATGAGTTATATGATATACACGAGTATGCACTCCAGTTTGATCAGAATCCTTTGAAGGTATTTTATTGACATACATGTAAATCTGATAGCGTAAAGCATCATGTGTGATGTGTCTCTTGTCATCTACTATTGACATCTTTATCAACACTTTCTGGTATCCATTTTCAACCATGTTTCACATCCAAAGTTGCGTATTTAGAGCTTTTCACTAAAAATGTGAGTAGTACCTGAAGAAATGTTTACATATTAATTAATTTCTACTCAGTCACAACTTGGAAAATCAGAGAAATTTGTGACATATCAAAAATTACTTCATCAAATTGTAACTGTCTCACGCCTAGACCTTTGACAGCAAATAACTGGACTTGTGCGATTAGAGTAATAAATCTCAATGCGTATAAGTAAAAGTAACATTGAAAGATGGTAATATTGCCCCTATATTTTGATATTTCCACATATCATATTCTGAGGTTGTTTACATACTGTATGTGCATATATCTCCGATGTAAAATATTTGTGCACTGTAACAGATGAAATCCTAATGTCAGATCGTTGTATCTGATTTGCTTGAATATTTAAAAATGTGACAGAATTGTTTTTATTTAGAAAAAATAATTTATGAAATAATTTTTCTTCTAAAAGCCACATCATTTACACTTGCCAGAAAGCAAAGCATCCAGCGACACAATAAAATTTTATCATTTATATAAGGGAGTTATTTGACATCCATGTACTTTGTGAAAAGTTTAACTAAACTTGTTCATGTGAAAGAAATTTATTCAATTGTGACAGTTGTCAGAGCTTACCGGTAACTCTTTAAGCACCAAAGTCAATTTTTGTCACCTCTATGAAATATACCATAGTAAATTTTTCCCAGATTTTTGCCAAAATTTTAATAACAAACTGTAGCAAATAGAATATGATGTCTATTTGGTCCAAAATTATCAAGAAAATTACAGAAAAATTCACAAAAACTGATAAAATGTTGTACTAAAATTTTGGTGGGAAAAAATTGCGGCACTCAAAGGGTTAATAAACTTGCAAAACCTTCAAATGTTGTCTTCCTCTGCAGGGCTGTGAAGGTGTCCTGGAGATAGAGAAGCTTGATGAAGTTACTCATACTGAAATAACTGAAGACTTCTTGTACAACCATGTCCCTGTTATTGTCACAGATGCAATGGCAAGCTGGGCTGCTCTCAAGAAGTTTGATATTGATTACATAGCTGAGGTAATTTTTGAGTGTATTTTCTTTAGTTGAGGATGAATTGTCCAAAATACAGCACTTTATACCAAGATGTTACAGCATTTATTAAGATGTTCTATTTTCTTCTACAAGTTTGTACAGAGCTAGTTTTTTGAGTAGTTCATCCAAATCTTTCCTCAGAAGGACAAACTACCTCTTGTGAAATACATTTCAAGTACTGTAATTCCTCCTCCAAACATCACTTCATACATTGGTTTGTCAATCTAACTTTCAGCTTTGGTATTTTTCCATCACCAGGCTCCATAATGTGTTGATGGCCAATCAAGTGATTGATTGATTGATAAAATATCAGTCGTCACAAATGCCTATTGTGACGTCTTTTGGAATCAACAGCTTGGTAAACCACAAACTAATACTTGTGCTGTATTAACTGTTTCAGTTGTACCTTGAGAATCCAGTGTTGAATCGTTCAAACATCTGTGCATTTCACCATACGGTTCCAAACCAATCATATCTGAAACCAATCCTCCGTCAAATCAAGAATGGATCCCTTACTGAGTGGCACATGAAGTGGCAAAATTGCAATGACAAGCCAGTCAAAATCTTCCGTTCCTACTATTCACGGCCATATTTTATTCCACCAATGGTTGAAATGATGTCTTCCAACTTCGTATTCACAGACTCAGGAGTGAAAAAGTCTGAGAAAAAATCTGATGCAACTTTGGACACTGTAAGTCTCAGTTACCGCATGTTATAGATATCACTCCACTTGCTTCTCATAAAAATAACTTCAATATGATATGGCTCTCTCATGGAAAACCTCTATTTAAATAATCCAATAATCCATGGTTTTGAATCAAAACAGAATAAAGTTAAGCAAATTACCTTTTCATAATTGGAGTTGTTAATGCTTTATTGATTGATAAGTCCCTGTTTTAAGGGAACAAAATAAAGTTGTCTATTGAGATTTTGTGAAATCAATCTTTCATTATCCTGTCGTTAAAGAATTATCCTATAACTCCATATTATCTATGCACATGTGAAAATTGCATATCTCTAACTCTCATTTCTTGTCAATTCTTTACAGGCTTTGCATGATGGCTCATCAATGACCTGGTTTGCCCAAGTTAGAGGTCAATATGAGGTCAGGCTGACCCCTGATGAACTCTGTAATAAGTCATGCTCTACACTAACAGCAACTCTGTATCCAGGAGAAATTTGTAAGTTTACAGTTGATTTCATTTCTGCATCCAACATCCTAAAATTTGACACTGGCCTGAGATATTAATGTTTATTTCTCAGCCAGTTTCTCTTACTGCATTTCGCCAACCATATCAATGAAGGTAAAAGATTACAACTTTTCCAGAGCAATTTGACCTACGCCACAAGTATACGCAAGTAAAAATTGGATTTATTTTGGCTAAAATCACAATGTTTCACAGTGTAAGAACATTGTCCATTTGTGTGACATCATTAGTACACATGGTGCCAGATTTATTGTCAAAGCTTAACAAGAGATACACCAGCCATCTTCTACTACAAAAACTTCTGTTGAGACATCATAACCTTTGACCTCAGTGACAAACCTAAACCTACCCTCAATTTTGAAGCCACTTCCCACCAAGTTTACTGTGTACATATCATCACAGACACAGACAAAGTGGGTAGTTTTGTCTCCAGCAGCTCACAGTTGTAACTTGGCTTTGCATGTTGTAGCACAGATTAAGCTTCTGATTGCCGAGACAAGACTCTTATACTTGTATTGCCACCATAGAAAACCCTGATGTCAGAACACTGAATAGTTTCATATACACCTAGTACCTACCACGTTTATGGATTTTGAAACATCCTTGATGCAGCCAGTTGATGGGCACTTGATTGAGACTATGTAGTTTTATGATATTAATAAACCAGCTGTGTGATTTTTTACCATAGAATCCATCTCATTCTATTGCAGTGGCTTTCACAAATGCTATGTGGACGTTCCAGTACAGAGTGGTTAGTGAAGACAATGCAATTGCCATAGCTGCAAGCGGTATATGGGATTAAATATAGATACTTCCTCTGTCCACACAGTACTAGAGATTTCCCACAATGCATCATGATTTGTCTCCCATGTGTAAACAAAGTCTTGGACTTGTAAAAAATTCTGAAAACATACTTTTAAGGACACCATTCTTCTCTATTCCCATTTTAAATGGTTTAGAAAAGTATGCTTGATTGAGAGAGGAGAGACGGCATTTTTGTAAAATTTTCCATTGGTTGCACTTGTTTTATGAAACAAACGGATATTGATTTTTTCCAAACAGAAAAGACAAAAGTTTACATGCTTACTTTTCTCAGAGAATGACCCCTTCAGTTTTTCATAACTTGCTACCCAAAAGTATGGCATTTGTAGTACCTGCAGAATGTGACTTTCATGGTTATTTTACGGTTTCTTTGAAATTTATACTGAAATAGCTCAACATACCTTTAGTAAATATAAAAAGAATCAATTATATTGAGACTTAACATTATTGCTTTTATGCAGAACTTAAAAGTTATAAGAACACTAATGTACAAATCAAACAGAATTGTGGTTTACTGTACTGTGGTCATAGCGGCATGTTTACGTAGATGTTTCAGTCAGTGAAGAGAATGTTATCACCATAGTAACAAATGGTGTGGAAGTAATCAAACATTTTATGATGAATTATCAACCATGGTGTGTGGGACTAATCAAACATTTTATTGTGAATTATCAACCAAAGGGCAGCATGATTGACCATAATTTTGTCATTTTTCATAGTTTTTGATCAAGGAGTGTTTTTTATACCTTCTAGGGATGTTTGTATATCGGTATTATTATCAAAATAACACACACAATACAACATTCAGCAAAGCTTGAATCTTTAGCAAAGGTGGAGAACTTCTTTGTCCAATATTTTTGTCCCCCCTTTAGCAGAATATTTTTCTCAGATCTCACTTTGTATTTAAATTTTGCTCTGACGAGGGTAGCATCACTATTTTCACATGTGCAAATTCTTCCACATTTGATGTTCCAACACCAAGTTGGCCTCATTCATCAAATGTCATCTGTCTATATAAAGAATGATCTTGCCAAGCTTTATCTTTCACTTTATATTTTCCTGTGTTTGGATATGCTTTGGCGATATGACTATACCAAAGATAAATTATGTCGTGCATATAAAGCTTTTTATTGCAATTGCGGTGATAATTTCAACTGATGGATGTAAAATGATGCAGTTTGAAGCTTTCCAGTGTATTTTCAATGAAACATCCACATTTAAATTTTGATGTGATACAACAAGTCAAGGTCTCACAAGATATTGTGCTAAATTCAGAGACTTGGCAAGCTCCACTTCCAATCTGAATCCGTAATTATAAAAATGGAAAAGGATGAATCATGATCAAGATTCTGATAAAGCTGCAGTAGAAACAACTCAGAGTTGTAAATATATATATATTTTTATACTGGTGAATGGTAATAAAACTAACATTAACAAAATGTCTCATGTTGCTGTTGTGGTTCACTGCATATCACAAGATGAAGCACATACAGCTGCTGGTGATTCTCTAAAGATGTATATTTTTTAGCCATTCACTCATGATGACTCAAACATTTTGTCTGTTTACCTCACACTGAAGACGTGCCTTTCCTGTTCATCATGATGATTGGCTAAATACCGTGATCACTCCAACAATTCGACCAGAAAAAAATAATTATGATATTGAAACAGTCGAATTGATAGAGTTCCAAAAAATATCATCTCTTGATGGGTGGTCGAAAAATTAGAGTTACGTAAAGAAAAACTCACACAATGCCAATCAACGTAACTTTACTTGCATTGTACGTGTTAGAACAAACACTGGTAATTATGGTTGTATTTCATCAAGATTTGATACAATTATTAATAAGAAATGACTATTACAACATTTTCAGAAAATCAGAAAGTTGCAACTATTGCGCCCACAACTGAACCATGCAGTTACATCGGGATCGACGTCCCTTGTCCGCCATTTTGATTCAAGTGTGGCGATGACTCACTGTGATATGAGAAAACAAGTGCTGAACAGTCAGACAGCCAAGCCCTCATTTGCATAGACACTATCAACTGAACCAGGCCTGTTGCCAGTCCATGTGCAAGAAGTTAACCAAGTGAAACCATGGCTACATTAAAAATTTAGTGTTGAGAAATTCAAGTTCATATTATAGACTCAATGTTGTTTCCTAGCAATGTGATTCAACCACTGCCTCTTGGCTTCAAAGACAATAATACTGGTTGCCATGGCAGCATTTAAACTATCCATTCCTCTGGTCATTGGTATGTGTACTTTACATCCATAAGACTCATCGCTCAATTGAACCGCCTCTTTGCTGAGTCCGTGTGATTCACCACCAATTACAATTGCTGCATTTTTTGTCCAGTCCACATTGTAGAAATTTTCTGATGGAAGAACCTCTAATTTCTGTTCTCTGTCCATTTCTATTTCTTCCTCAAGTTTATCTGGCAGTGTTTTCATCATTTTATTCAAGTTTCGCAAATCAGCACGGATATCTCTCACTGACGCATCCTCGTGCATGAGTTCTTCCACTCCATCAGGGGTCCTACAGTCGGCAACATTCACAACTGTGTCCTCGTCAAAGTAATTTGTAACATTCTCCCAGGTCAGGTTGTTGTGGATTGGGGCCC
The DNA here is from genome assembly GCF_041260155.1 of Ptychodera flava. Taxonomy (NCBI): domain Eukaryota; kingdom Metazoa; phylum Hemichordata; class Enteropneusta; family Ptychoderidae; genus Ptychodera; species Ptychodera flava. The sequence goes on from NC_091939.1 coordinate 7,012,940, forward strand.
TGAAATGGGCACCTGCCGCAGCCCGCAGAACTTTGAGATCCCAAATATCGACACAACCTACAAACCAGGAAAATGAAAATCAACCAGACAAAGAAGGTATGCATTCCCAAAAGAAGGTATATTTTGAGTACAGTAATGAACATTTCCAAAGTAAAATCAAGATGTACCTGACAAAAAGTACGCATTTGCAAAGAAGTAACTTTTGAGTAGTCAGAAAGCATGAGCGAAGCAGAAACATTTGGTATGTTTTAAAGGGAAAGTAGCAGTAAATTTTGATGATTATTCTCTTGTTATGTTTTGTATGTCAACAACAATTTCTTGTTCTACTCCCAAAGCATGTTAACATACAGAGTGTTGAGCTTGTCAACTCAGCCTGTACATGTGCAAACTGCAATGTTGTTGACGAGTGAACTAGTTTTCAAATGTAAATAATAACACTGTATTCTACACGTATAACACTGTTGTCAAAAGCTAAGCAATGGGTATTTCAACATGCTTTGGGAAGTAGAAAAAGAACTTGCAATTCACATGCAAAGGGAAAAAAATATTCAAAAATCATCTGAAGTTCACTTCATTGCCCTATAAGTTATCTCAGTTATAACTTACAGAAGTTTCATCTCAACAAAATAACACAGGCGATCCTATATCCTGATAAATATGTAATGGAAAAGTACTTGAGGAACTCTAAATTTCACATCAAAATTTTGGTTACCTTTTGTTACAAGTATTTTCTTGCAACCAGCAGCCACAGCTGATCTGAGTAAAGCCCCGAGGTTTCCAGGTTCTCTGATATTGTCACAGATCACAGTGAGAGGGATTGTCTCCGTTGGTGAATCATACAGGAAATACTCAAAGGTTGGCATGGAGAACACCGCTAATGTGGAAAGAAAAATTTGATGTCAGTCCTGTAATCCTTGCTCTACAATACAGTGCCTAAAATGTATGACATCTGAACTTCTTAAGGATGTATCCAAGAATGCAGATTATCTTTGTCACAGAGAATTGCCTTTGCAAACGTGACCACAGAGTAAATTTACCAGAACCGGTAGAAACAGGGAAATAAACCATCAAATGTGATTCTGAAGTTGATGTTGACGTGCACTGATATGTCTGAATCTGACGCTGAGGCTTATTGTCTTTTTTTCTGCATGAATCTCATTCACATGCCAGCTTGTCCTACTCATTCACATGCCAGCTTGTCCTATGTGTGTGAATGGCTCCAACCTTAGATATTGTCAAATTGACTGTCACAAGTTTCATTGAAACATTGAAAGAACATTGAAAGACATCCGTACCTAAGACTCCCTGAGGTGTAATGACATCTGACCAAAGTTTCACCTCCTTATAGGGAATCTTCAGAAACTCTGCCTTTGTGTCATACCACGGAATACCTTCCAAATTTTCAACTCGACTGAAGTAAACAGTGTTACATTCTCCACCGGCAAGAATAGCATCAGATATCAGTCGTCTACCTTCCAACAAGACTTTCTTGGTCTGTTCTCGATATTTTCTTGACCGCATCAATGTTAACACTCTCCTGTTGGGGAATTATTGGTTCAAAAATGTTACTGGTGGATTGATGTTACAACTGTAAGACATTACGCTTTGAAACTTGCAGAAAATATTTATAGTATATTTGTCTGCCGTATGACGTCTGTATTACCTGTATTAATGAATTGATTAGGTAGAACAGACACATCTCAGAAATGCAGACAAAACTCTGACCTACATCTTTCTTTTGTTTTTGTTTTTTGTTTGCTTGTTGGAAGATACAATGCCAACAATTATAGGATTTATACACACCTGATATACAAACTCATGAAATGCAAAGAAATGAATGAGTCACAGACAGCCACAGAAATAGGGTCTGGGTGACCCCTAATGTGGAAATGATATATTTAGGCCGTAGGCTCCAACGGACAATCAAGTAAATTTGCAACTACTTTGCAAAACCTTCCTTCTTGTCCTCAAGCATAATAATGAATCATCCTTTACTTTATGGGAAAAACAAAAACAAGGCATTCAAATATGACTGACATTGAGAAATGAGATAGTTCATTCTATTTCTTCACCAACAGGGATTAACAGACAGACTTGAAAAACTTACTTAGGTTACAATTTGATGAAAATTAAGATGGTATTGTTGTATGGCCATAATGTATGTTGGTCTTCCACAGTTCCATTTTCTGTTTCTTTCTTCTTTAATCAAAATTGCATGATGTAGGGTTAAATTGCAAGAGATTAAAATTTCAATTTCTATTCGTGACAAGGAAATGATTCAATTGTCATCAGAAGTCTGTGAAATCTAATGCTAGAATCACTGAATTTTTAAAATTTAAGAGGTGATGCTATGTTTGATTCAGAATGAGATGGCACATCAAGTTAACTTTAACAAACAATGAAACCCTAATGATGGAGCTCTTCTGCCGTACAGCACTGATGGCGGGCCATTAGCGTCTGCGAAAGCGACAGCGCTTCATCCGTTGACCTTAAATGACCTGATGCCCTTGCCGCCTCTAAGCCTCATGCACAGTGATAGATTGACCATGCCAAGTTTCTAATGCACGCGTTCCGATCCTACCATCCTACTTCCCAGCTGTATAAATGTAGCAAGCAGTTTTCCCTTCATCAAAAGGTCCTCGAGAATGCCGTCGAGACTCGTCTGCATCATATATGGTTCGATACGGTCATCAGGGGTCATGATCATTGCAGAAATCAACCCTCAACACCGTTTACATCCATGATCACACATACCTTACTCGTCTATCATCTGGGCCAACTCTTTCGAATTTGAACTTTGGCGGGGCTTCATCTTCGTAATATAAATCATTATGGGGAGATTTCACGGCATCGCGCGTTGGCGCCGTGATTTTATGGCCATGACTTTGAGAGCGCTCTTCCGCAGTCGTCGTCGCTGGAACTGGTTTTCCTGTGCCATCAGCTTTATCGGCGCCTGGAAGGATCACCTTTACAGGTTTTCTTCTCAGTCCCCTCCTGCTATAGTTCCTGTTTTGGTTGGTACAGAATGCGGTTGATAGCTGTCCTCCTAAACGGTGTTTAACTGTGAAATTGAATGACTGTCTTACGAGGGCACACGTGAACATAGGCGCAGACATTTTGAAATTTGCCTATCATAGAGGGCGCTGTCCACATAGAGACTGCCAGAGCTCCTACCCTGGGACTCTAACCACAGACATCAAGGTTATTTTAGACACCCAATCTGATTTAAAATCCGATGTAGAGATGGATAGGTCAATTACACTCTCGTATTACAGTCTTTATCTCCGGTCCTCCTCCTAGCTCAAATGCACAATCATTTATGATAACAAAAATTCCGAAATACTCTTGTAGATTATTAAATATTCTTTATTTGTCAAATTCCATTATATACACTGCTCGGACACACTCCTTGCTTTGCTGGGAAATGTTCATCTAAAGGAGTGAAAATTCAAAATTCAAATTTTCGTTTGTAACACAGACATATATCACTGGTGTAACGGTTGAAGTTTAGAGTGTTATCCACTGTAGATGTGTTTATGGAAAAAGATAAAGTATGACTATTGACAGCAACAAATAGTGAAATTGGTATTGAAAAAAGTACATGACATAAAAAGAAAACAGGAAAATATGATATTTAACCCTTTCACCACCATGGTTTGTCCCAAATCCATTGTTTTCTATGGTAAAGTTGGACCTGTACACAGGGAACCGGGGGTGAAAGGGTTAAACAAGCCATACATCAACGTTCAAATTCATATGTTTGTAACACAGTTTATTTGTGTCTCTGATGGTAAGTGAGTTTAAATTTTTATCTAAAATCTATGCTAAGTGAAGAAATGAGGGAAGATCGCCAAAAAATTCAAATCACTGTACAATTGCACTGGACTTTCTATCAAATATTCTCTATATTATACATGTGTATTCAGTTTGATATGTCTCATTGAGCATGTCAGATGTTTAATATCTTGTAAATATGACATTTCAGCTGCATGGGTTTATTCAAATAAAAAAAAAATAAAAACAAAATAAAAATCTCCTCGTACATGTACCAATTATCTTACCACAAAATCTTTCTTATTGCAAAGCTGCATATATGTACTCTATCAGTAGGACATACAATATTGTTTATGTTGTACCTTGTCATACACAAAATGTACTTGTCTATGTATAGTAACTGCAAATTTTAAATTTGAATGAAATATATATATATATATATATATATATATATATATATATATATATATATATATATATACATCAATCTGAACAATTTCATCAAGTTTTCTGTAGAAATGAAATTCTGTTCAAATGACTGCTTACACTTATTGATCTTTGATTTATTCAAGATGGTGTCATTCTCAAATGAATATTTTGTCTTGCTACTAAATACAGAATGTGAGCCGTGCTAACGGTACTCTTGTACCATAAATCTTGTAAGCAAACCTTATTTGTATCTCAGTAATTTCAGTATTTATCCATAATCAAATCTATAACCCTGTCCTATCCACTTCCATGTGCAAATGTCTAATTTTGACACACAACTCAATATGATTAAGCCAAACCATCTATGGTTATAAAAAATTGTACTTTACATGTATAAGTAAATGTAATGTAAACGTTTTCTGAAGAAAATTTATTGAAATTATGATTCCTTTGCCTTGACTCTGTTGTGACACTCAAAATATACTCGTCTGAAAAATGATACTTGTCTGAAAAATGCACTGACTAAATATTTTCAAATACAATAAACTATCTTCTTATCATAGTAACTGTAACACAATCACTCCTTCCTCAATTCAAGCAAGGCATGTACCCATGGAAATATCTGCGAAATAAGATTTAGAGTTTTGCTCAATTAAAATCACTGGTAAATGGTGTGGTATATTGGCTCTTTTGGATCTACAGTTTGCTGAGCGGTTTGTCGGTGTAGCCATCCATGACCAGCCGTGTATCCATGGTGACACTTTTGTTGTCATAGTGACCACGGCTGTGATTAGTCACCACAGGGCAGAGATCTTGCTCACACCATCTGAGAGAAAAAGAAAAATTCAAAGTACAGTTCATGTCTCTTTTGAACAGAACATAAATAATTCTGCAGCTCAAACACTGCCTGTTAGCTTAGATTTGAGTTTGACCTAAACATTGTTGTCACTAATTGAATACACATATGTATACAAAAATAAAATAAATTGTTGTAATTATTTGAAGTCATCACAGAAATTTTTTGGATTACAAAGTAACAATGTACATAGAAAATGCAAAACATTTACAAATCACTTGATGCATCCTGACTTTGAGACCTTGCATTGATCAATTTTTGCAGAATTAGTATTCCTAAGCAATTCTCTTACACCTTTATGTATTACTGAATATACTAGCAGTTTGGAGATTTTAAAGAACTGACAATGAGTTACCAAGACATTTCCTGAAATTTTAGGCTTGGCATTTATTTTTAGAGTGTCATAAAAGTAATTGTCTTTTTTCAGGTTGGATAGTAAGATTTGTTGATTATGCAAATGTCTAGTGATGTTTCTTTCTGGTCAATAGACTGTACTCTTGATGCATACATGGGATATATTGGGTAGAGCAGTACCTGTACAACTTGCAGTGTGACAATTAGTCAAAGTATTCATTAAATGCAGATCACGACACCTGCTGTACTCAAAAGCATGCTTGGAGCAATAGTGGTTGTCATCACACTATTGAAACCCAGCAACTGTGATAGCATGAGAGCGCCCTCTAGAGACATTTCTCACCAAAATGCTACACCCTAGGCTCTAAAACTAACCTGGCAACTGTAATGGCATCAAGTTCTGTGGCTTCATCCCATACAGCATGTTCTAACAGCAATGAAGCCATGTAAGTCCTGGCCAGACTGTATGCAAAGTCACGAGCTCCAACTTCCAGAAGACTAGAATCCCTTGTAGCCTCCCCTTCCAGAAACTTTGCCAGCTTGTTGACACTCTGGCTTGTTGCTTGGCAACCATTCTGGATGTGCACATTGGATGATTTGGAAGCTATGGCAACTTTCTCTTGGATTTCTTTGAAGAGTGTCTGAAGTACTTTACCATGTGTTTTGGCAATGGCTCTGAGAACATCCATGGACAGAACATTGGTGGTACCCTCCCAGATTGGCAACACCTGAACATATGTATTAAAAAAAAAGTTATACTGACAGTGGTTTTGAAGATCACGGGCCAGGGTGTCTGATGATGAAGAACATTTCAAACTACACAAAAATGCATCGCCTTACAGACAATATGCAGTGGCTGTTTTCACATCAGTTGTAAAGCCCTTTTCCTAAAACAATACTTCTGTAGCAAAGAATGCACAACTTTAAAGTCATAATTTTGAAATATGGGAGGGGAAGAGAGGAGGGGAATGAACAAAGATGTAACACACTTGTCTTTAAAGGTAAAAGGGACCAGCTATCTATAGATATAGACTCTTTGTAACTTTTGTCACAGGTACAAATTTATACTGGGTGAATTAATTTCAATATTACATTCTTACAACTATTCAAACAAATCAGCATTTTTAGTCTACTTAGCTAACGAAAATGACTAAAATTTTGCGGATTAATGGGGTTTTTGTGAAATGAGATATTGGATAATTCTCAAACTATTCATTAAACAAAAATACCGTCAAGGACACTATGTGCTCACATTCGGTTTGAATTGGTCCATTCGAGAAATAATTAAACCAGGAAAAACAAGAATGACAAAAGCAAATAAGGTCTCCAACTTAGGTACTGGAGGTCATCTTTAGGAACATGCATATCAACTTCTATAGCAATGGGAGAAGCAGATCCTAAATACATAAGCAAATGTCAACAACAAAAAACAGAGAAGGCTTGATAAAAAGAAAAGGTGGGAGTGGGCAAAAAATGCACAAGGGATCTGGTAAAAAAGTAATGCTACATCATTGATCTTCTAAACCCTACCCCCTCCTGCATATCAAATGTTCCACCCCTTGGTATTACATAAGACCAAATGACAGGAAGTACATTTACAACCTTGGAGATTTTTAATTAATGCCATGAGTGTTATCATTCTAATGTAAACAGCACTTAAGTTAGTTACAGATAGTGAAATGCCTTCCACTTTGGGTGGTGATTACAACATCTGGAATTATCCTGGATCCAAATTTCTCATCAGTTTTTGTATGTCTTATACAGAAAAGTTGCAAAAATTGGTCCAAAATGAAAAAAATCACCTCAGCTTTGTTTTCTGGATCAAATTTTCCTACAAATTGGTATCAAATATGACAAAATTATGTTCACAGCCTTCGAAATTGTCTCACAACATATCCTGGGTTAGTATAGGTCATTTAAGGTCACAAACTGAGAAAAGTACCTAAAATATACAAATTTTGGGGTTTCCCAACACTTTGAGCAGAAAATTTATCTAATAATATCTTTCGGGACTTTATACCAAATTACAAAGCTATCAAACAAGGGACTTTATACCAAATTACAAAGCTATCAAACAAGTAATGTTGAGATAAAGTTTTCTTGACCAAAAATGACAATATTGTCTTAAAAATACAATTTTTTATATTTCAGGACAATTTCCACATATCTAACTATTGTCATCTCTGTACGTCTGTGTACGAAATATGAAAGCTGTCTGTCCAGGGGTTTTAAAAAAAAGAAACACTGTCTAAGATTTTTTGACCAAAAATGACAAAATTGCACAAAAATAGTAATTTTCCAAATTTTGTCATAATTTCAACAAATTAGAAGAGTAACACCGTTGCAAAGAGACAACCCAAATTTGAGAGCGATTGGGCCGGCGGTTTCAGAGAAGAAGAATTTTTACTGAAAATGAGAAAAATCACAAAAAAATTCAGCAAAAATACAAAATTAAGGATATCTTCACAATATTCATAAAACTGTATAAGGTTCACCTAAGGTACTTGCACACAAATTTTCAAAGCAATCAAAAAAGCGGTTCTTGAGTTATTAATTCTTAACCATTTTCACATTTTGTAAGCTCATTTGCATAATTTTGGCAATGCAGACTTCATTTGAACAAAATCCCATCTATAGCCCAGGATGCATCCACACACCAAATACCAAGCTGAAACATGCAGCGGTTTGCGTGTTTTTGATGTTGACGGACATACTGTACATACATACATACATACATACATACATACATACACACATACATACAGACGCCATCGACTTCAGCCTATACGATAAACTCACATTGGTAAAACCAAATGTGAGCTAATAAAAATTCAGTTTATTTGACAAATCATAAGTGCAAGGGTTAAGTATTTCACCTGTTTGATATTGTAAATCTAACAAGCATGATCATGATTGATCAAGACTATATGAGACATTCTAACCTGTGCATCACGCAACATTGCTGGCAACCCTGTGTCTTCAATGTAGCCTTGGCCACCAAAACATTCCAGTCCTTCAGAGGCAATGGTCATAGCCTGGAAATATGCAATAAATATGACCATATTATAATACAGCCAGGCGTCAGTAGCACAACTATCAGTTTGAGTAACCCGATAGAAATCATGTGTTCTTTGTACTTGTACAAACCAGTTAACAGAACTGTGAAGCCCTATTAAAGCTGTCATTTAGGGGCTCAATAGATGATTTATTCAGGGACTTAAGGTGGTTGGAAAGGCTATTTTTGCACCAATTCTTTTCTCACAGTTAATGTCAAGTTTCAAGTGTTAGAATCAAGATATTTAGTTCACATTTTCAGGATAACTCCCTTAGTTAATATTTTCTCCAAAGAATATAAAAATTGTATATCTGCACCCATGAGTTTGAAATATGACACCAGTAAATATTAAAATTTAATTTTTCATATTTTTTTACATATTTGAATTTAATAATAATTGGATAGTATGAATATTACCAAATTAGTTATAAATATGTTGACACTGTTTATTGTAAGATTTGTACGGCAGGATTTGTAAATAAAATTTGTTTTTATGATTTTACATGGGTTTATATATCAAAAAATTATTAAAAATTATTTCAAATTTCAAAATGTGATTTTTCAAAAAGTACTTTAAATACAGGAAAAATGTGCCGTACAAATCTTATCTGTAACCTTGTTAATAGGCTGTAAAAATTCCATGTCCATATCTCATTTCAAAGTTGGATTAAAATTATGTAGGAAAACTGTTATTCTGTCAAAAATGTTGAAAACAAGCCATATTTGCACCCCTCTTTTGAAGTCATAGAGCAGGTTTGTTTTGGTTAATCTCACTTTTGACATCTCTTTGACACTCAAAGAATCTAAAAATGCATTTACAATAGCAGTCACTCACTCTAAATGCCAGCACCGCCTTGTCAAAGTTTTCTGAAAAACAGCAAATAATGACTTTCCCTTTTCAAACATTTTATTAAAAGCTAGGGGACCTCTACCATAGTTAATACACTAAGGACTCCCAAACTTCTTCTTATTTGGTCAGTTTTTCAGAAGTTTTAACAGGCTATAACTCTGCAATGCCTTTGTGCCCAAATGTCTAGTTTTTTTTATTCCACAGAGAATGTTGACTACTTTTATATTTCAATAGTTTTGTTGAAATTTATAACTGACGCTCTAGCCTTTCCAACCACCTTAAAAGAGGGCATGCATAAACTTTTAACATTCTGCAGTACAATATATATATGTGTCCTATTTACTGAACTCAGGTCTAAATCCCTTGAAGTCTTTCAAAATTAAATGTTCAACAACGAAATGTCTTTGAAGTATAAAATTTGTTTTGAAAGACTGTAAGTGAATTTGCCTAAAGTTTAATTCAATAATGCTGATAATTTTTTTTAAATTTAGAATTAATTTTTTGTATGATCAAAATACTTAAAACCTCACCAGATATTCTACCAAAGCGTATTTTCAATTTCTCCACTAATTTTGATGCATACAGTGATGTACTTCAATATTTTGTAAGTATAAATATAAAGATGTTGCTTTTCATATCAGTCAGCTTCAATGGCTATACCTGATCATAAAACTTAGAAACGTTGTATCTGTACAGATCATAATGAAATGTACAAACCTGTTTGGCTGTGTAAAGTTTCATCAATGGTGTCATAATTCTGAGAAGTAACTTGTCGTGTTCTGTAGCCATTTTACATTCTTCTAATCCAAGAAGTCTACTTGCCTCCATCACCAAGAACAAGGCAGCCCTAGTCTCTACCTAATAAAAAAATACCGCAATTATACGGTGTCACTCAAAAATTTGATCAGAATTGGTATATACCAGTATGGGTACCAAAGATCAGCAATAAATGTTGTTTCTATCTGTTCAGTGCAGGAAAATTCTACGTTGATGTTATGACAATGATTTCTGCACAGTACAACCAGAAAAACAACAAGAAATATTTAAACCAGAAAAACAAGAATGACAAAAGTAATTAAGGTCTGAAACTTTAGGTACTGGAGGTCAAATTTAGCAACATGCATAGCAGAAAGGCAGCTAGCCCCTCTTAGTTTGACCATAGACGGTCTTCCTCCCCTCCACTGTCTATGGTTTGAGCAGGTCTGTTAATATGTAACAGTTCATAAACAATGACAGGAAATGACTCAAGTCAGTGGAGGTTTGCCTGTTTCAAGTCACTGGCATGCCATCACTCCTGCACATTTGCAGGATTTCCCTTTTTCTTACCTCATTTGCACATTTTTGACACTGACGTGTTCATTTGAACAAATTCACATCTCAACCCATGCATCTACCTGTACACCAAATACTGAGATGGTAGCTTTGGCGGTATGGGAGCCTTTGCGTGTGACGGACATACATCCGCACATACATACCCACAAATATACAGACATACAGACGCCACCGACTCATCATATAAGCTCTTTTTGGTATTTATATTCATACAAAATATGAGCTAATAAAAATCAATTGATGTAATAAGTTTCAGGTCCATTGTCTTTCTAATCTAAAAGTTTGCACAGCGAACCCTGAGTTCTTCCTCTTGATTATAAAAGAGAAGCGTTTAGAGTTTCATCAAAGAAAATTTGAGCAAAATATCACATTTTCTGTTTCAAGATGTGCATTAAATGTATACATAGACAATTTCCTAGTTCATTGTATTTGGTACCACTGCTCTAAGCTGACTGGGGATTTGACATTGCTTTTATTTCTCCAGACACAATATTAAAGGGAAACAGTCATCGGAACTGCGCCTGTGTCAGTTTCTTGTTCACAAACAATGTATTTCGTGCACGATATCTAGATGCACCTCGTCATCACAGAAACATTTAACTTATGCGAGACATATGTTTTAACTTTCATCAATCACCATCATGCCTTGGACACAGTGTTTACATTGGTCGTATGGGTCCCATACAACATTTGAGCACAGTTCCGACGACTGTATCCCTTTTTCAGTGTCACATTTCAAAAAAAAAAGGAAAAGCCATTTTTAAATCATTAAATTACCTCCATCCTTGCCAAGGTTTGCATATGAAGGGGATGTTCACAGATCAACTTTCCAAACACAGTTCTTCGTTTGCTGTAATCCCTGGCCAAGTTCACCATTCTGAAACATCAAGGAAAATACTCTGATATATGTTCATCATCTGCCTATCACATCTTTATCAGAATCAATGCCAATGGTATCGATTATAACAAAGTGTGAAGTAGTAGTTTGATATGTCTCCACTTGGAAAGATTTCTTGGTTTCTATTTAACTATCAGGACTCTTCCTTTTCAAGTGCAAATGTCTAGTGGCACACCATGCTGTGATAGAGTAAAATTTAAGGGAAAACAAATAAAAGACTGGCAAGTCAGGTTAGCACAAATGTAGAATGCTGCGCCCACCATCCTTCTGGTTTTAATTAGATGTTGTCTTAGGGTGCTTTACACAATGAATAAATACAAACACAACCAATATCTTAAGGGGGCGTCAATAATAAAAGCTGACACACGAGAAACATGATTCCTTCGTTTTACTTGAAACCCCCTCAAAATGAAAGTTCTTATGTGAAATCAATTTTGTATTATGATGCCATTTCTGACAAACCCACACGCACCTCTTCAATCCGGACGCCCATGAAAAATACCAGAAGTGCACATTAATTAATAAACCTCCACTTACGTGTTTCACTTTTTAAGACACAGAACATTTTAATGTATTTCGCATTTAGAAAAATGTTTCACGTACATGTTTCACGTTGAAAAAGCATCCAAGTTTTATTTCACATTTATGTCTTTTCGTTGTCTTTTTTGTCTCCGTACTTTGTGGTCATTCTGTTCTCGATGAACGCAAAGGTAGTATTGCATTCAAAATGTCAAAATGTTCAAAATGTCGGTTGACCGCACTGTGTACCGCACATGTTACTGCACTGCACAGCTCTATACAGAAAAGTGTATCAATTTCAATTCAAAAATAAAATTGGGACAGTGTTTCTTGTGTAATTCATGTTTGAACTCTTTTTTTTTTGCTCCACAATTCTGCAGTAAATTCAGCTCCGCATTTTTCCCACTAGCGCAAGTGGTCATAGTTAAAAAAACAATGGATGAAAATCCCTATGTGATTTTGACGCACACAAAACGAAATGAGCTTTTACCCCCTCCCCCTAAATGAAAGAACTACATTTGTCGTGCATTAGCTTTTATTATCGATGGCCCCTAATACTGCTTAAAAATTTCAGACACGTTTCTTTGGTTCATTAATGATGGATTGTGACATCAACACAAATCAACTCTGTTATTGTACCTCCTCATTCCTGAGACAGCACCTGTGGCATTATGTAGCCTTGTGATTGTCAACATGTTTGAAATCCCAGCAACTCCCCTACCGGGTTCAGATATCTGTAAGCACAGAGTCACAAAAGTGCCATATGTTATAATGGTTCATCACCAAACATGAAATATTCTTAATATTATGAACATTCTGATATATTTCTTCTGTGTGGATAAATCCAATCATGGCATGGAACTAAACAGTGAAGAATAAACCACAGTGAATATGTGCTATCTTCACCTATTGCAATATAATTGCAGACACAACAACATTAGCAAGAGAATCACGCTGGGCACTGGAAAGCCTTTAAAGCTACAATTGCTCCAAGGAGATCAAATTATAAAGAATGAATTATGCACGGTCAAAGATGTCAGATTCATGTGTCAATAGAGCTATATACTGAACAGCATCAGTGCTCTCACTATGAAATGAATATTAGAAACAATTCTAGGATGTGAAATGGAGTAAAGGTTTAATTAATACTTTAATAATTACCAAAAACTGGATAGATATGATTTGATTCACATGAACAAAAGCAAGTCATCTCAAATACAACAGTTTCAGTTATTCATTGGTCATTTACTCACTTCTGACTCGCAATATCACGTTGTACCGTATCATGTTTTACATTACTGGATCTAGATAGTGATGGCATAAAGAATTACATCTGTGTAATTTGGTTGTCTAAATGCTGTATGCGTGTTCATTTTAAAATACAATACATGTACATCACTGATAAACTCACAAGATGTGCTGTTGATCCATCCAACAGAAGTTCTGCAGTTGGCAGCTGTCTGGTTCCAAGTTTATTCTTCAATTTCTGAATATCAATTCCATTCAATGATCCGTCTTCATTTCTGGTTTCCATGTAAAACATGGACAAGCCCTTGGAGCCCTGATTTTTCATTAAAACAGAAATTTTAAAGTTAATGGTTACATCATATGCATATAATTTGATAAATTCATACATCTTTACAGGTTTTTTGCAATTTTTAAAGAATTTTTAGAAAAATTCTTGTGTGCGTAGAAGTGATCTCTTATTCTTGTGGTTTATCCTGTACCTATCCAGTACCAATTGAAAATCCGAATTTGTGACAAATCACCACAATACAGGTACTAGTATTTTTTACAAACATGATGGTGAAATTTATTTGCAATTTGATCTATTTTTTAACTATTCATAGACAAAAAACAAATTTTGAGAAAAAAAGTGTCAAAATTGGTAAACCTGTCAGAATCTGATATGTCATGATATTTTCCGACGGAGAACATGATCTACTTTAAAAGTTTGTAATTGTTATGGCATCCCATCCCTAAGGAGCCCATGACACAGTTAGAACAATGCTTACTTGCCATGACACTACATATTGTGTGCCAATAGCTGTAATATGTGTCTGAACTCCTTGGCTCAGACGACAAATGTGTAAGTAAAAAATGTTTGATCTTAATAAGCCTACAATTCTCAGGGCATTATTGCAAACTTCTCCAAAAATGCTTTGATTTCACATATAATTAATCCAACCATAATTACAAGGTCAAATATTTTACCATCTACCCTTAAGTAACATAAGGTATAAAAGGGTTTTAAGAAAATATACTAATTAATTTCTAGGTATAATTTTGACAAATTACTATGCACCGGCTGACATGGCAATTCTGAAAATGACATACATACAAATGTTTTTATACCGGTGTGGTCTGTTTGTTTTCATCCACAATCCTTGCCAGTGCCAACGTCATGTTGGAATCTGTAGCTGAGGAAAACCATTTGTATCCGTAAAGTTTGAATGTACCATCTTCTTGTGGTACGGCAACAGTCTCTGTTCCTCCAGCTGGAATGAAGAGAATCCAAATCAAATTGAAAGAATGCATTCAATTCTACTTTGAGATAAGTGTATAGCTTTATCTTGCCCAGAGTAAGAATGTACAACAGCATTCATACTTTTGATAATCACAAACCATCACTGATTCATTCAGTATTTGGTGATCCTGTGACAAACGAGAATCCAGCAGTCCACTTTGCATGTTTTCATTATCTCACACTTTATCTCAATAGGGCAAGTCATAGAGCAAGAGGTTGGAGGTCTAAGTAGTCAGCTCACTTAATTTGCATATTGCAGCATAATGGAGTCCATCTTTGAGTAATAGCCTATAAGATCTCATGTCTGCTGATTCCCTTACTTGTTAAAGCTATCACAAACCACATTCGAAACTTTGTTGATAGTAATCTCATGCCAGGAAATTACTCATTGAGCTTAAAAAGACTGGAGACAATTGACCCATATAGACATGCATTAGATTATGTCAATTTCCTTACACATAGAGAAATGGTATATCATTACAATGACAAACATTATGATGTTCCTGATACAAATATGACATTCACAGGAGTTGTGATTCATTTCTTACCGACATCAGAGCCTCCTTTTCTCTCTGTCATCCACTGTCCTGAAGTCCAGAACTTCTGTGGATCCCGAGAAATCAACCTTGGAAATGCTTTTTCATGAAGCAATGAGTGGCCAGTGTTCTACAGAATATATAGTGCAGACCAGTGTCACTTGCTTTTGCATTTTAAAAAAGTTAACGACAAATGACAGAAGATGAACACATTTTATTTTATATAAACAACGTATAAGTTGTACTAGATTTTTAAGTATAGACCAGAGGGACCAAATATAATAACAGTATCAGAATAAAATTTTGCAATATTACTGAGATAACATGCTAGAAAACTGAAAAGCTGAAATGTCTTATTGATCAAGGAAAACCCACTGCATACTGAAAAATAATTTGCTGTTAAAATAATGTCAAAATTTCCTCCCTACTCATATTTTTCAACGGCGTATTCAGTGTAATCTTGTTAGCTCTGAACTGAATTAAGTATTATATATTATTGCCTGAATACATGGGTTTATGTGCCCGAGAGCAAGTGACAATTTGCCCGACGCCAGGAGGGCAAATTGTGTCCTGCTGCGAGGGCACATAAACCCATGTATTCAGGCAATAATATTTTTATTACATGCCTCTTCACAGTTCTTGCTATATGGCATTTAGATAGGCCTACATGCAGGGCATTTGCGAACAGCTTTACCATTATCGACCAGCATCAAACAGATTTTAACGAAAATCAAAAGAGAAGTGCGCGCATGGATATTTTACATTTTGCGTTAAGCGTCAACCTTGACGTCGAAAACGTGGAAGGGCTTCACTGGACCACGTAACCATGGAAACCGGTCAGTACATCGTTCACCGGCCCGCTAACTCCCCGGATGTTTGCTATTCAAATCAATGCACTGATTTTCACTCACATCGAGGCATGTAATAAAATACAAGTTTTTCCCGTACATAAGAACAGACAGCCTTGACAACTTCATCACTTTCAATGGTATAATTCACTGATAATACTGGTGAACCAAGTGAGAACCTTGCGACAGACAACATGCAAGGCATGAAACGTGAACATCACAGTACAGCAGCACCTGGACCACTTAATTATGGAGAGCGCCCTCAAGTGATATATTGTCACTATTTTGTACACCATGAAAGCACAAGCAGTCATATGTGCTGATGATGCAAAAAAGTAAAATGTTTACCAACAAGATTTTAAAAAATTACTTTGTGTGAAGGAGAGATGCAAAACACAGAAATTACTGTAGAAAGTTTGATAATGTAAATAAATAAAAGAAAATGCAACTACAAACGACAATTAAACAAAATTTGACATTACCTTGTCAATCCTGTCAATTGTTTGTGCAGCTCCATCTGTCATAGCAAGAGGGCAGGAATACAGACCAGATGATGGGATATACAGGTACAACTTGGCTATTTGGTATAAACGACTGGGAGAACGATAGAATGGGAAAAAGTGAAAATACTGCAACTTCAATGGGCATTAATACTTTGCCAGGGTTAAGCAGTAGGTACTTTGGGGACTGTAGAGCAGTACCTGGGACAGACGAACAGGCAGGAAAAGTGATAAGGATGCTAGGGACAATGATAGGGACAGTTATATGGATGGTGGAAAAAGTATCATTTAAGGGACAGTGGAATCAGTAAGGGTCAGTATATAGGGCCATGGGGCAGAAATAGGTATGTAGTAGTAGTACCAGATTAATTTATTGTAGTGACATGAGTAAAAGAGACCTCCCAGCCCGATGGGAAGGTCACCTTATAATTTATTATACAGTTACAGAAGTGTGAGGAACAGGGTATACAGTTATTGATACACAACTTGTTTAAGTGAAAAAAAACAATATTGTGCTGTTCCTATATAAACTTTCTTTTCTTTTTGTAAATGTTTTTTCGATATATTTTTGGTATATTTTATAGGGACAGTATTAAATTTGGACAGTTACAGGCAGTAACAGGGAATAAAGTATAAAGTACTAATTAAATAAATTACTAATAGAAGTGGTTATGAAAAGAGACTGTCAGTGGGAACATAACAGGGTCAGAAATAGGCAGTGGTAGGGACAGTAATAAGGCAGCACTCTTCAGGATGGCACGGATAGTGATAGCAATAAATGCAGGAATGGCAAGAAAGCCAGTAATAGTGATAATAACAGGGCTCGAAATTAGAGGTAGTCCCACGTCCACAGACTACCAACTTTTCCCTGGGGCTGTCAAAGTCCATGAAATGGTAGCACACATGGACTACCAAAGCCTGGGATATGAAGTTCAGTCAGTACTTCACGTGCCATGTCTGGTCCGTCACTTTTGGACGAGCAAAACGCAGTCAAACCCAGCTGGACATAGAAAGGCCAGACTATGACTTTGTTTTACAAATTACAAAAACAACATGTGGTGGAACTTCGCAACAATGTACTTGGATGACAGGCACAGGAAATGATAGCCAATGAAACACATTCTTACTGCATTTTGATCATAATGTATCTATCACAATTACATGGATATCATACCTCCTCCCTCGTCCATGATCTATTTTTAGGTATGCTACAGTATGTCTCATGCATGTGCTGAGAAGGTCATGGTCATTGTCATGATAACTATTAAAATATGCATACAACTGAGAGAACGAAACCAAGAGTTCATTAAACTTTTGACGATCACTGTTGTACATTACACCTGTTTCCTTCATGGGTATTATAGGTGTGCAAGTATTCACATCAAATGACTAAAAAATTCACTTCGTGGACAGAATCTTGAAAAATCTTTTTTCTTGTCTACTTAATGAAAAAAAAATTATAGCTAAACTAAAATATGCATGGGCTACCAGCCATTGTCACTGGGCTACAAACTTCAGAATGGTAGCCCAGTGGACTACCAGGGAAAAAAGTTAATTTCGATCCCTGTAATAATAAAAATAATTTTGACAATAACAGAATAAGAAGAATGAAAATGAAGTGTTGAGATGTCATCTTACCTCCAAGGACCGTACTTCCTCTCATAGGCAATTGATATCAACCCTTCCTCAGCAGCAATATCATGCATTGATTTCCAGGCACTACATGTGATAAGGTCATCAACGCGGTTACCCCAGGCATCAAAATGTTGTACACTTGGTGGATTCAACTCACACTCTCTGCCCAGCTGGTGGATGTCAGTTGCACAACGGTGACCAAAACGTTCCAAGTCTGGAGCAAACTGCTCAAGAACCTATGACAGCAATGGAATGATAAAAAAAACTTGTTAAATGTCAACTTGCTTCTGCCGCAAGTGAAAATTTACATTAAAAAAAAAACAAATATGGGCTCTGGTAATGACAAGATAACCATCACCCGGATATGATGATACCTTATTTAATGAAGTCAAAAAAAGTCGCTTTTTTATTTTGAAGGAAAAATGTGTAAAAATAAGAGTATCTCAGGGCAAACTGTTGATGAAAACAGATTAATCCCTAGAGCTGTCTGTTGCCATGGGCTTTTGACCAAAGAAAGTTCCTTAATGACAGATCACTCTGATTACTGTGGTAGGGTTTTGGGAACTTACATGTAACAAATTAAACTTTGTCTATGTGTAGACCACTCTCACATATTATAGGATTTTTCACGAAATACGATCCCATATGGATCACATTATGCCACAGAGATTGCTGCAAAGGGTTTTTATCATCTAATGAGGGCTCAGTGAGTGATATATTGGACACGCTGCAGGCAAGTCCAATACTGAGCACTCGTCCATACAGGGCTGACTCTCACGCATTTCGGTCCCCGAACCCGAAATCACAGAGTCCATATATCCATCTCTGGCCTTGAGCGGGGTTCTGACAAAGGGATTTATTTGATCATAGACCCAAAAAAGGTCTATGATTTGATACAGCCAGGCACGGTCCGACGTCCAACTTCGCAACTGTATATATCATGTACATATAATAATAATAATAATAATGTTTATTGCGCAACAACACAACAGTGTGGTAAGGCAAAAATACCTGTACAGCTCAACGAAGTGTGGTAAGGCAAAAATACCTTTACAGTTCAACGATACAAGGATTAACAAACACTGGTTGTAGCTGCTGCTGGGGGAGAAAGTAAGGTACTTGAAATATACTTACAAGGGGTAACAAGGGGTAATTTATCTGACTGACTAAAGATGTAAATGAACTTCTCTTTCTGGTCTAAGTCAACGAAACCAGGACTGCACATAGTTATTGAGGAAAATAACATCTCTCTGTAAGTGCTATATTTTGGACAGATCATTACATAATGGAATTCATCCTCTACTGAAGATTTACAATACTTACAAAATCTCTCATTTGCAGGGACTTTTGGGATTGATCTCCGACCTAATTCAATTTGTAAGTTGTGATCAGAGATTCGAAGTTTTGTAAGCCACTTCCTATAAGCCACTTCCTACACCCCTGTTTCTAGCCCTGCGGTCAGTGCGCGTGCGGGCGATGCTGTGTGTTCCCAGCGTTATAGGCCGTATAACGCCGGGAACACACAGCACGGTACGCAGGGCTACCCTGTTTCCTACACCAGCGTTGGAGGAAAGCAAAAATGTACCTTCTTTGGAACATTTCTCTTCAAATATGCCCTGAGCGGTGCGTCTCCAAGGTACTGATTTTCTAGGTGAGGTTCAGTCTGAAAGAACTGTCCTCGTTTCGCCCTGGCAAACACTGTTTTTCCGTTTTCCCCTTGTTTGTTCAAATCTGTGAACCCAATTTCCTGTGCATGGACGGTCGAACCCCTCGTCATTGTTGTGGCTGCGCTGAAGTGTCTCAGGGGATGCAGTCGATTCATATCGAACATGAGGGACTTGTAGTCGTAAGCACAGACAGACAGTCCCCGCAAACTTCAACTGGCGTCCGGACCACCTGCACCGATCACCCGAGCGAGTACGATGAACGACGTCGACAGAAATGGATGAACTGGCTTGACCTACTTTCTGATGATCCCTCGGTACCGGTCGGCATCAGCATATCCCAGCATTCCCACAGAGAGCACTACGAAGCTGGCTTTGCCCACAGGGGACAGAGGAAAGTCCCCTGGGGTGGGGAGGAGGGGTTTTTGTGCAACGGTTTACCTTATTTTATTTTATTAATTTTGACTGTGATATTTCAAATAAAGTTCAACTCCAAACGGTCTGACTGCTTTCTTTATTAGGCCTACTACAAGTAATTTTATGACTGGTATTTCAAATAAAGATTTCGACTCCACACCGTCTGACTGCTTTATATATTACCGACAAGTCCTTATCTCCTCTCCAACTTGTGTATACACCACTGTAATTGCTCCGAAAACTATTGCCAACTTGCTAATCCGCTGTCGGCATCAGCGGATTCAGTGATTGAGTCAACACCACAGCCGTCCCACACGCATTAAAATAAGGAAAGGGTTGAAGATCATAGACACAGCAGTGTCACGATGTCGTCCGTAAAACTAGTGGACGCTTAAAATATTCATGAATTCGTAAATAAACAGGAAGGTAAACAACTTATTATTCATAAATAAACGGTAAAGGAGCTCCCTAGTGACCGGCCATTGAGAGAAATAACTGAAAAAAGTCAAAAACCTAAAAGCCACAACCTCGCGACCGGTCGTGTAGACAAATGTTGGCAAAAATTCAGCACTTTACACTTACAGCCACGACCTCACGATCGGTCGTTGAGAAAAATTACCAGGAAAAAAGTCAAAGCCTGAAAGCCATAACCTCAAGACTGATCATTGAGAAAATGTCGGGCTAAATTAAACACTTTACAGCCGCGACCTCACGACCGATCGTTGAGAAAAATTACCGGGAAAGAAGTCAGACTCAAAGCTTGAAAGCCGCGTAACCTCATGACCGATTGTTGAGAAAATGTCGGGAAAAATTTAACACTTTACGGTCACGACCTCATCAACCGACCGTGGACAGAAAATGAAGTCGAATAGCCACGGTCGTTGAGAAACATGTCGTGAAAATTCAACACTTTGTAAGTTTACAGCCACGACCTGGTGTGATCGGTTGTGGAGAGAAAATATTGGGAAAAAATCGGAAACCTGAAATCTACGACCGTGGATGCTTAAACTATTCTCGTTGAGAGAAATTGAAGCTCCTTGTCTGTGATGAAATCAACTAGGCTACCGTCCGACCGATCAGGAGAGAAAATGTAGAAAAGTTAAAAAGTAAATAGAAACAGGCATGTCGAGAGACAGCTCAGACAAAAAAAAAATAAAATAAATCTGAACGGCCTGAAGGAGAACAGCTATCGTTACGTTACAAAATTTTTGATGACATAGATTAAGTTCCTGGCTGTATTCCCTATAGGACTTTAATAGCAAAGTCCATGCTTTTAGCTCATTCATATTATGTTCTGCCGTCGTTGAGTAATGAAGAATGATAATGGTGGAAAGTGCATAACAATACAGCGAAAATATATAAAAGTCAGTGTTGGATTCTAGATTCCTGGAAACAAATTATCACTTCTAACATCCAAAATGAAGAAATCTATGATATTTTAGACTTAGAGAATTATGGTCTGACAAAAAGTGATGTCAAATCCAAGTCACTTTATTGGAAATCAGTGGATAATAAATGGAATGCAGTCAAAGGTCAAAATGGTCAAAAATGGGCTGAGAATCTAAGTCTCACTGACAGTTACAAAGCTACTTTATTCAGCCGTCTTAATTCAACAGGAATTGTCAGCAATTCAGTAAATGATTTAAATTGGAAGATTTTCTATCGAGGCCTAGTCACAGGAAGCTTGGCCAAAACTTTCAATTTAAGTGCTGGGAAATGCCATCATATTTGTGGCCAAGAAGAAACACTGGAACACATCTTATTTGAGTGTATATATGTAAAAGAAATCTGGCAGAAATGTATTTGTTTCTTTGTCAGAAAACACAACTTTGATATCAATATCAATATCAAAAGACAAGCAATTCCAGGAATCGAAAATGATAATGATGCAATATATCCGACATTATTTATTGTATTACTTCCTTTGTAAAATACACAGTTTGGAATATTCGAAATTCAGTTACTCTTGATGGGATTAAAGTTTCCCTTCAATCCTATGTTATGCAATTAAAATGTTATCTTTCCTCATGGATGAATACATTATATTTCACTAATAAGATGATGAACAAAACTGAGGATTTTATCGCAAAGTTTGCCTTGTAAGACTTGAAGGAGAAGAATGCATCTTTAATGCATTCATATGATGATCTTTGTAATTAAACAGCTAATTTTTGGGGGTTTTTTTTCAGACAAGTTGCGATGTAATCTTAACGCATTCACAGTTATGTAGATTTGTTTCATTTGCGATCATGTTGAAATAAATTTATCTTTTTCAAAAAAAAAGAAAAAAGAGTAGAGATATTATAATTCGGTTCGTTAGTGTACTGCTTCGCGTTATGTAAATATGATACTTGGCATTGATAAATGGTTGTAGGTGGGGCTACGGATCTCTTAGTGGGGAATTACATATTCAGTCTAGCCAGACACTTCAGAAGCCTACAGACTGATTCGTCCAAGTACTATTTAGGGACTGGTCAGTTTCTTCAGCCTGGGGGGGGGGGCGGTGGATTCATGGGGGGTCACCCTGTTTTTGACTTTGGTGATAGGGGGGGCACCATGTTTTTGAAATGCCCAATAGGGGGGGGGGGTTAGCGTGTTTTTGAATTTTGACACAGGCTCATCATATTGCCTAAAATGCTAGTGTCAGCCACAAATTTCATCATTCAGTTGTATTTTTCGGCGCGCCCTTCGGGCGCGTAACTTCAGTCATATTTTTCAGCACGCCCAACTTTAACATATCAAGCATATATACATCAGAGATATCTGTATGTTCCATATTTTTCAGCGTGCTCTTCAAGCTCATTACTTTAATATATCAGACATTTTCCAGCATGCCCTTCAGGTGCATGACTTTAATATAAAAGGCATATATATCAGAGATATCAGGATGTTTCATATTTTTCGGCGCGCCCTTCGGGCGCCATACTTAAATAAATCAGAGATATCTTGATGTTTGCTAAGTGAAAGTGTACCATTATGAAATCTGCATTTCATATGAAAAGGATGACAAATTCCTGATACTTTTCTGTTCTCTCTATGAGAATTCAGTATGAGAAAGCAACATGCACAAATATTTCACAATATATATTTGATACAGTGACTTATTTTAGAGATAGAAAAATGACAAGATATCTTTCCTTCTCATTGATGCAATTATTTTCCTTTTTGTCACAGGTTTTCTGTAGAAAGATGCTTTTTTATGAACAAAATAACAGTTAAAAAAGGCAGTTTTTGTCATTATTAGCTGTGCTCCTATGGTTTAAATATTACAAGAAAAGGTCCTCTCAGATACTGTACACATCAAATTTGGCTATAAAAGCTCTCTATGGCTCCTCAGGAGATTTAATTGGATGGTTGGCAAGTCTTAACACCCATCAAAGTTTTTGATTCACTGCTTTTTCCTCTTTGATATAAATGATTGACATCCATTTCTGTACAACAGTTCAGGACATCTGGTTAAGCATAGAAAGTGTGAAATACATTCACAGCTCATTCAAAATACAGCTCATTCAAAATGTACTGTATCCAAACTTTAAGATTGACACTTTGAAATTCCTATCTTACAACTGGCATGTCAACAATTTCATTAAAACATAGCATGACTATTTAAAATATAAATATATGTAAAATATAATATATATTATATATATTTATTTATATGTGTATATAGTATATACACACACCACACACACACACACACACATATATATATATATATTATATATATATATATATATATATATATATAATTTATGTCCACCTTTTGTTTTACCTATGTCGCGCGCCGGGGGGTCTCCCTGTTTTCGAAATTTGGAATAGGGGGGTCACCCTGTTTTCAAAATTTGGAATAGAGGGGTCTGCCACTTTTTGACGTCGGCAAAAAATAATCCACCGCCCCCCCCCCCCAGGCCGAAGAAACTGACCATTCCCTTATCATCAAAAAACTTTTTTTTTTGTTTTTTGTTTTTGTTTTGTTTGCGTATTGAGGGAATGAACAAAAGTGGTGAAGTCCGACACCATTCAGTGGTTCTTTGTTATGCACTGTTTTCGGACACAGGTTTGCAGAGAATTTTCCTTATCTAAGGGTTTTTACCTCTGGTTTTTATTGGGCGACATGCACAGGTAACGCAGGAAAATACAATGTAAGGCTAAGCATGCATTTTAGAAAATTCTAAATAATATTTGAGATATGGCAGGAATAGGATTAAAAATTGTACGAAATTACAAAGTAGAGTTTTGCCATAGTGCTTGTTTCACGGCTGAACAAATCCATGCCCGGGACCGTGAAGGAGTATGTCAAGTATCACTATGCAAAATTTCAGGGGATTTTGAGCAAATTTGGAGTGGCTTAATCTTTAAAAATTTTCAAAAACATGCTCTGCATATCTATGACGTCACACGTTCCATGACCAGCAATCATGCGTCAGCTTGGTTGTGGTGCAATTGTTTTGCATCTTCGGGTCAATAAATGCACAAAAACTTTTATTTCGTGAATTTGACAGATTTTCTTTAGCAACCGTTGCCTAGATACTTGAATCCTTCGGTATCGCCATAAATACGGGAACGAACTTGAATGGATATTAGCGTTTACAGTACTTTGACAGACGAACAAATTGCAAAGGTGACCATGGACAGTATTAGTATTTGACACACATTTTTAAACTACAACAGGAAGAAAATATAAAAAAAGTTGTCTGACGATAAAACATCAAAAAGTGCTGCTGATGGAAAATCACTACGAAATTAAAATCGACTCGGAACACGTAATGCTCTCTTCTGCAAAATAAATACCCTGTCGACAATGGTCTAGAGTGTGTTCCGTGATTTTACCCTAAACAATGATCATGGTATTTAATCGAACTCTGTATTAGGAACCATAATATGGGGATATATGTAAGAAGACGGCGAATCAGGCATTTTCTTTGACCTCACATAACTTGATTATGAAACTGCATCAAGCAATATACCTAAAATTGGTCCATGGTCTACTTGAGATATTTCATTACTGGAAATACATAACATGTATATATAAATAGATTAAGATTCCCCACTTATGCGTATACGACTCAACTTCTTTGGAGTTGTCACATCAAGAATTCATTTGTTTTAGACACATTTAAACACATAGAGTTGGAGCTGATCCAGTCTGACATTTGACAAATACCATTTTTTATTTATATAAAAAAATGCAGCTTCCATATTTAGTTCCTTTACATTTCTAATCACCCTACTCTAATCAAGTAATTTGCATCAATTGTCAAACACCTGTTATGCACATATACATGGCTAGTTTTGCAAGTTTACGGAGATTTTTTCTTGCATTTCGCTTTATTGATGTCCAGGTGTAGTGAATCGATATTTATGGGAGTAATTCAAAAATCAAAATTCTTGTACACAAATGCACTTTCAATCACCTACGTACTCTAGACAAGAATACATAAAATTAACTATAAGCTTATGCATAGTAGCTAACTCAATATGCCCTGATTAATTTCCTCTTGATGTGCGTTTGTATGTGTACCTATTACTATTGCAACCAGCACTGCTGTGAGTAGAATGCAGTTCGAATTTTTTAATAGATGTATGACCTATGCAGACGGAAACCATGTTCTTTTGCTCCTGTATCATATTTCTAGGCGTAAACGCTGTTTTTGCGCAGACAAATCTGTGAAATGTGACCCCCCCTCAAATTTTAGATCGTAAAATTTGACTCCTTCAACACCCTTGATTTCATTCGCCCCCCCGTCTGTGAAATACGAACGCTCCCTTATAGTCATCAACATACAGAGGTAAATCTCTTTTCGACTTCCTATCTTACACGTAGGGCTGATTTGAACCAGATAGAGGGACAATGGTCAGACATCGGGTCCGAGTGCACGGTCGCTCTGTACTCATCAGACTCATGTACGCTTGCATATCATCAGCTAGCTCGCCCGTGGCTCGCATAGAAGAGACAGAAATGACTGAGGGCGCTTTACAAAAGCTCCAATGTTATTATGGGTAAATACGCGACGTAACATTACTAATGGAGGATTGAAAAGGAACGGTGCCGTGATCCAAAGAGCTAGACGACAAATCCCTTACCTTTCACGCAGAGTACTAAGCATGTTTCGACTCAAGCCATCGTATTTAAGAACTGTTGGTTTGGTGAGGTGGAAAGGCAGTGCCGCCACACTTTCCGCGAAAGAAACGAAATACGAGGATGAAAGTAAAATTAAGAGCACCAACAGTGAAGCTTTACAAGTACCATTCGCGAAGGCGAAACGAGGACAGTTCTTCCAGACTCAACCCTATTTGGAAAACCAGTACCACGGAGATGCAGTGCTTAGAGCTTATTTGAAAAGGGTTGTTCCAAAAGAGGTGATTTGCAAACCTGCTCTTATTTTTTTTGTGTGTGAATTCTGAGTGAACCGGTGCCTTGTTAAACTGGGTCGTTAAATTATATATGCACTGTTTTGGAGTCGATTTTGACACGATTACTCTACCCCCCCCCCCCCCAGTGGGGTAGAGTAACCGGGATTTTGATATCCAGCTGTATAGGTCAATATTATAGTCCATAGAGCTATGTTGTCATGAACCTACCAAAGATTCTAGACATGTGGGTTCATGGTGTAATTCAAACACAAGTTTGCTCAATGATATATATATGAACATGTACGCTCAGTATAAATTCGCAGTGGCTTGTTGTGAGTTCTCCTTTCTTTTTTTAAAATTATGTCCATTTGTATACAAGTCCCTGTTACAGACATGCAGATGCAGGGATGACATTTTTAGCAACCAGCTTGCCATATGCATATGTAGCAAATAGGCTAGAAAAATATCTATCGTCTATATGTATGTATATATGTTTGTGTGTATATGTATTTATGTATGTATGTATGTACAAAAACTCGAAAAACCACTGCACCTTTATCCCTTTTCCTGCCAAGTCCATATTTCACCACCAGGTCAAGATGGTTAAAATTAATGAAACACAACATATTCCATGTGTATTTTAACATAATACTGTACATTTGAAGGCTGTCGAAAACATAAATACTGTAAACTTGATTTTTTTTTACTAAAGATGCTATAACATACCAAGAGGGTGAAAATACATTATGTTTTGGCTCGATACCGCTTTTTACTGTTCATACAAACACGTTCATGTTGAAAATATGTACATCAGGTAAAACATGCAAAATAAGTCAAAATACTCATGACTGACATCCAGTTATGGTTCTGTGATTGCTGTATGAAAATGTATCCAATCAATTGTAAGGGCCAATATGATAATAGCACTTGGAGTGTACACAAATACCGTGTGTAATTACTTATGTAATTCATACTGTTTAAATCCCACTGGTACTGTACACAATACGTCTAGCATGGCGGTACATGCAAGCTTCCCAAGTCGGTGATTCAAAGAGAAAGTTACTGCTGATGATGCTCACTCCATGCGTGCGTAAATGCGCACGCAAATGCATTTGGCCAGAGTGTTCATTTCACAAAAGCGCAGATACCACTTGATCTATGTAGGCTGTACAACTCAATGAAGACTGCTAACGATCTTATTGCGGCCATCACTTCACAGAAAAGATAATATTTATGCATTTTAACTTGCTGAAATGACTTTGTCTTACATGATCACGGACTTGAACCAAGTGTATGTGTACACCACAGGCACTATGGCTTACTCTACATACGGCCATGTGATTGCTATAATGATAAGAATAATCATTTATTATGTGCTCTTCAATGAAGATTTACATCACATCTGTGCCAATAAAGTTTTAAAATAAAACAAGTTCAAGTCATTTAACAAGACGAGATAATAAATAATAAATACTATAAAGATACTTAATAGTTTATGAATGTGAAAATGTAGTCTGCGAGTTGTTCATTGATTGATGGTTCTTCATTTCCTTGTCTAGTTAGAAGGAAAAGAAGTTGGTTTTGATGGTGTTTCATTTGAATGATTGATTTTGCTGAAAAAGTTATTTCCTAGGATGTCATGTTTTGGACAGACTAGCAAGAAGTTCACTTCATCTTCTATACTGTTTATAGTGTTACATTGATTGCAGTACATTTCAGTAAAAAGGGTTTTTAGCTCCCATAGCCATATGTATATATGGCAATGGAAGCTATTCTTATAGGCTAGGAAAATGTCTGTATGTCTGTATGTCTGTATGTCTGTATGTCTGTATGTCTGTCCGTCAACATCAAAAACTCCAAAACCGCTGTACATTTCATCTTGATATTTGGTGTGTACATGGATGATGGGCTGTAGATGAGATTTTGTTCAAATGAAGTAGTCATTGCCAAAAATATGCAAATTAAGTGAAAAAAAGTAAAAACAGTCAAAATTGAAAAAACTCAATAACCACTGAGCAGATTACATGAAAAATTAGCATGTAAGTACTTTGGGCTGACATGAAATGATTGTGCGCATCTTGGGTCAGTATCTTGGATTTGCTATTTTTCATGAATTTTTTTGTAATTTTCTCCCATTTTTGGTCAAAAAATCTCCTGCTCTGAAACCACAAGTCCGATTGATTTGAAACTTGGTATGGAAGTGCATAGGAGTGACCTTTCCCAAATTTGGGCAAACCGTGGTGAAATTTGCATATTTTTAGTTTACACGTCCATAGACTCCCATGTATAAGGCAGATCTCCATAGACTCCCATGTATAAGGCCACAAAAAATAAAAATTTAGTTTCTCATCGTATTCATATTGCAAAAAGGATGCAGTGACACAATTTTTAGTCCCCACGGATGAAGTCCAGTGAGCTTATAGATTGGGTCATGTCCGTCTGTGAGTCCATCCGTGAGTCCATCCGTTCACGCAGATATCTCGGATATTTTGACAAAATGTCATGTGACCTTGATGACCTTTGATCTCAAATATACATATTTGTCCATAACTCAGTAACCACAAGTGCTACCACCCTTCATATATGGTATGATGGGACAGCTTATGACGCCACATATTGTACCTCATTAATTATGCACATATCTAATTTTGAGCGAGCCAATAGAGCTAGAGGTCTGATTTTTGGTATATAGGGATAACTTAGCAAAACAATTTTTTTGACAAAATGTCACGTGACCTCGGTGACCTTTGACCTCAAATATACATATTTGTCCATAACTCAGTAACCACAAGTGCTACAGCCTTCATGTATGGTATGATGGGACACCTTATGACGCCACATATTGTACCTCATTAATTATGCACATGTCTAATTTTGAGCGAGCCAATAGAGCTAGAGGTCTGATTTTTGGTATATAGGGATAACTTAGCAATACAATTTTTTTGACAAAATGTCACGTGACCTTGGTGACCTTTGACCTCAAATATACATATTTGTCCATAACTCAGTAACCACAAGTGCTACAGCCTTCATGTATGGTATGATGGGACACCTTATAACGCCACATATTGTACCTCATTAATTATGCGCATATCTAATTTTGAGTGAGCCAATAGAGCTAGAGGTCTGATTTTTGGTATATAGGGATAACTTAGCAATACAATTTTTTTGACAAAATGTCACGTGACCTCGGTGACCTTTGACCTCAAATATACATATTTGTCCATAACTCAGTAACCACAAGTGCTACAGCCTTCATGTATGGCATGATGGGACACCTTATGACGCCACATATTGTACCTCATTAATTATGCACATATCTAATTTTGAGCGAGCCAATAGAGCTAGAGGTCTGATTTTTGGTATATAGGGATAACTTAGCAAAACAATTTTTTTGACAAAATGTCACGTGACCTCGGTGACCTTTGACCTCAAATATACATATTTGTCCATAACTCAGTAACCACAAGTGCTACAGCCTTCATGTATGGTATGATGGGACACCTTATAACGCCACATATTGTACCTCATTAATTATGTGCATATCTAATTTTGAGCGAGCCAATAGAGCTAGAGGTCTGATTTTTGGTATATAGGGATAACTTAGCAATACAATTTTTTTGACAAAATGTCACGTGACCTTGGTGACCTTTGACCTCAAATATACATATTTGTCCATAACTCAGTAACCACAAGTGCTACAGCCTTCATGTATGGTATGATGGGACACCTTATGACGCCACATATTGTACCTCATTAATTATGCACATATCTAATTTTGAGTGAGCCAATAGAGCTAGAGGTCTGATTTTTGGTATATAGGGATAACTTAGCAAAACAATTTTTTTGACAAAATGTCACGTGACCTCGGTGACCTTTGACCTCAAATATACATATTTGTCCATAACTCGGTAACCACAAGTGCTACAGCCTTCATGTTTGGTATGATGGGACACCTTATGACGCCACATACTGTACCTCAATAATTATGCGCATATCTCATTCTGAGCGAGCCAATAGAGCTGGATGTCTGATTTTTGGTATATAGGGATAACTATAGGAGAGAATTTTTTTGACCAAATGTCATGTGACCTCGATGACCTTTTACCTAAAATATATGTTTATGTCAATAAATAAGTAACCACAAGTGCTATGTCCTTTGTAGTAGGATGGGAGACCTTATGACAACACACGCTTTACCTCATTAATTATGTACACATCTAATTCTGGGCAAGCGAATAGAGCTAGAGATCTGATTTTTTGGCATATAGGGATTAATTAGCAATATTTTTTTTTTTCAAAATGTCATGTGACCTCGATGATCTTTGACCTTGATTATACATATATATGCATATTTCAGTAACCACAAGTTCTATACCCTCCAATTTTGATAGGATATTAGACCTTAAGATGTCACATCTTGTACCTCATTTGTAATGTGCATATGTATTTCTTGACTGGCCAATACTGCTAGAGGTCTGATCTTTTTTCCCGATTTAGAACCATAACTTAGACATGCCTCATGTGTTTCAAATTGGGAACAACGACATAGACCTATGTGCCCATAGATCTCAACATATACACTCCAGTGATACTTCTTAATGACCACATTTTCCTGCCCCATCAAGACTAATACTCCTATTACAAGTTGGGACTATGTCATTGTAAATGACTTGTTGAGTTAATAGTTGTATCACAGTATTCGATATATCTAATTCTGTATTTTTTCCATTTTATATTCTGAATAATTACATTAAACATATTTCACTGTCTCCAGTACATTTCATTTAAGTATTTTCACTTCATGCACTTTATCCCTTTCACACATGTTCAAATATCTGACCAGAGAACAAACACTATATAGTCCAGGATGGGAGCTACAGTGTCATTGACGCTATTTTTTGAATAGCGGCCTTCATTTGGTTGTGATTAGTTTGTGAAATGTGTTGGTAATTTTCTTTGATTACTTTGTCAGACATTGAGTTTTATTCTGGCATACTTCTTTAGTTTCCTGTCGTCATGACATAAGCACTGGTTAAATTTATTTGCATTAATCTTGTTATGACTTCTTTTTTAGTAATTCAGTACTTTCTGAAACTTCATGCTGTTAGTTTTAATAGTATATGAAAATCTATAGTTAAATTCAGTTAAATTTATTTTTATTAACCTCATTATGACTGTTTTTCTCTCGGTGTTGCTGTGTTTAAGAAGAAGCTTCATGCTGTAGTTTTTAATAGTATATAGAGTAGCAATCCCAGGGCTGTACATTCATTTAGTTTGTCAAGAGTTTTGGCTTCAGATCAATTAAATGTACTTGTGTGTAACTGACTCTTTTCAAGCTGCAGAATTATTGAGTTTAAACCTACTGAATCTAGGAGCATTTCAACTGTTTAGATCTATGATCAAAACCATAAACAGTATCTTCCCTTTCTACTGTCTATGATTGAAGACAACTTAGTGTTCAGTCTCATACGGAATATGCGCTGTAAACAGTCTCATGTGGTTACGTATACACATACCACAGTCCCTCAGTCCCTCCACACACGGAGAGATTGTGACACAGGTAAACCTCTATGACATGGAAAAGGAGCTATTTGATGCAGCATATACCTAGTCACAAGCGACTGTGGGTATGTGCTTAATATCACTGCTATGACTTTTTCTTGTTTGTTGCAACAAAAGTCTCGACATATTTGAGTAAACAGCCAGAAGTGTTGCTTCTACCCATACGATTTGCAGTTGGATCAGGGAGTAAATTTACTCGTCTCTGCTGCTAATGCAGTAAAACTCTGTGGGGATCGAGTCTGATCTAGCTATAGACCATCGTCACTGGAAATGAGTAATTTCATTCAGTTATACTGACTATATTGAAAAAGTCACATATTACCATCATAACAGTACTAAGAAGAAACAGCATTCCTGGTCATTTACCTAAAGTTCTCATCGTAAACATGCCCCAGTTTGTGTACCACACTCTAGGACGGACTATTAACCTGATTTCATAATGGCAAACTGAGACAAATTTCAAAGTCCGGGCTGTGCAAAGTCCATGATATTGGTCACAGATTTATCACCTCTCATTGAGGTGACTCATAGTTATAGGGTAAACTCTCAGGTTTGACCATGAAGGTACATGCATTACCCAACCCTGAAGAGGCAACTTCCTGAATATAGCAAGTTAAGGAAAAACCATTTGATATAGGGGGGGGGCTGTGGAAGGTTTGTGAAAACAAAAGTACCTGCAAACGTCAATGTAGAGAATTCAGTCACAGATGCTATCTGACTTGACAGCCCAAAAAAGGTTGCAAGTTAATGTGAAAGAAAACATTTCCATCAAAAGACTCCTTCTTACTCATATAACTCGGTGGTATTTGGATTTTAACACTCATGTAGCCGTGCTGTGTTCATGGAAGTTGTGCACATGGTTTTGTATATACACAGATCGGAAATGTAAAATTAAGTAGATTTTGAGACCAAACTGTTTTGCTCCCAACTCATTCCTTTTGTTTTAATCAAATAGACACACTTTCTTACATAAGGCCAGGTTTCTGTTTAATAACATGCGTACTGTCAATACCAGTAACAGAACCATGAACTTCTTCAAAGCTAGGCCTATCAACAATGGCCTTGCACTTATCAAATACTTCCACAATGATATTGAATATCATTGAACTTGCTAGGTGAAAACTTTCTCACCAGGAGCAATAATCTGAAGTTGCTCTAGTTTAGAAAGTTAAATAGCCCAACCATGCTGTTATGTAGAAAATTAAATAGCACTACCATGTTCTTGTCTATAAAGTTAGAATGTCCCATCATGCTCTAATGTAGAATATTAAAATGTTCCCATCAAATAAAGTTAAATAGCCCTACCATGCTTCAATTCAGAAAGTTAAAATAATAAGTTTGGTTTGAGCTATATGTAACATTTTGTAGAAGTAATCTATACTTGAGCAAGTTGAACATTTAGATCATGGTAGATATTTGATATACCTGATATGTCCTCAGTGAAAAATATTCACTTGTCTAAAGCTGAGGTAGTGTCAAACATTACAAATAGTATGAAGATAAGACACTTTCCCTCCCTAAGTGATGTAGAGATTGTAGCTTCATGAAATTTTCCTCCTGTGCAATGTTGCTTTTGTAATATTTTTTTAAAAACTGAGTGATGTCGTGTGAGTCAAAGTATCATGACTTGATGAATACTCATGATAGCGGTAATCACAAATGTTGTTTTTCACCGAATGTAACAAAGTGTGTGTGTGTGACAGATTTGCCCAGAGAAATTCAAACATTCAAATTTGTCTCTGTAAATCAGAGCATGAGTGGTAACTTGATACAAAATCCCCTATTCCTGTAAGGGTAATTTCTGAAAGTCTTGTCAAAATTTCAGATAGATATTTATTTTTGCATGTTAATGCCGGAGCTGTGATGTCATTGTATATTACATGTAGCTGTTTTTGACTACAGCCATTTAAATGCCTTCACTATAGTCCCTTTACCAAGTAGAGACAGACAGTGTTGAAATCATAGAGACTAATTCTCTGTATGGATTTATGATCAACTTGAACTCTTTGTCATTCTAACAGGCAAACATGTGCCACATATTGCCCTGTCATTTATAATATCATGATCATTCTAAATTGCAAAATTTGATTGTGAGATTAGAAGATGAAAATTTGAATGGACTTTCCATTAAAGGGACAAAGTCGGCCATTTTTCATGAATTTTGTTTGATACAAGATACTACTTGTATTGTTTGATATGTTGAAAGATACTGAATGAATGGGTGACCCCTGCATATATTTGACCCCGGGTTTAGACAGGATACATAAAACCAACATGGGAAAGAATAAATGGTCATGACCATTAATTCTTTCTCGCGATGGTTTCATTTCGTTTGTCTAAAATGGGGGTCAAATATATGCATGGTCACCCATTCATTCAGTATCTTTCAATATGTCAAACAATATAAATAGTGTCTGGTATCAAACAAAATTCATGAAAAATAGCTGACTTTGTCCCTTAACAGCCTGTAAACAAAAGGAAGAAAAGTGTAAAACTAAGTCTAATATATGTCAACTTTCTACTGGATCAGTAACAATTCTTTATGTGGAAATTGGTTTCTGCTATGGAAGTGTCAGTGACAGTGCAGTATATCAATTTGCTGTATATCAATTTTCATATGTACAAGAAGCACTGACAGTTACTAGGTGTTTAATATTTCATCATTCCATCGCTATCATAGGTTCTTGAGCAGTTTGCTCCAGACTTGGAACGTTTTGGTCACCGTTGTGCAACTGACATCCACCAGCTGGGCAGAGAGTGTGAGTTGAATCCACCAAGTGTACAACATTTTGATGCCTGGGGTAACCGCGTTGATGAACTTATCACATGTAGTGCCTGGAAATCAATGCATGATATTGCTGCTGAGGAAGGGTTGATATCAATTGCCTATGAGAGGAAGTATGGTCCTTGGAGGTAATGTTGTACTTCAGCATCTCAACACTACACATTCAATTGTATTCTGTACATTTTTAAATTCTTTAGTATTTATCTTGGTCATGGTTCAAGTCGATGAAAAAAGAGACGTCATTTGAAACAGTCTGTATTTTGATTTATGCAAAGCTACTTGACTTGAGTAAGCGCAAAGTTCATGATATTTTATCATCCCAGCAAGTGCATCAAAGTGGAGTCAGTGCAGCTTGGCTGAAATTTGATCAAGCCAGCTGCTCCTATATTCACTATATTGTACCTCATTGATGCCACAAACCAAGTTTCTTGTGTTTCTATTGACATAACGGAATTCGCGCACTGACTTTATAATTAAGGAGACATCATTTGGCATGATGAAAACAAAGCAATGTATATATGTGTTTTATGCTCTATGAGTGATCCAGAAGTTACTTCTTCCATTATGCAGCATACTGTGATGTCAACCAATGAATAGCCAATACCCAAACTTCAATACCACAATTGAGATGCCAGTGCATGATAGCACCACAGACAATGGGAAAATCCCAACAAGTCTAGGAGTTCAAGGGTCACTGTCCCCAGTATTATGTTCACACCCATATGTTAACTCAATGATCACAAGTGCATAAGAAACTACAGGTATCCTTAAAGAGGGACTTGAACCTAGTCTGTATATATCTATAAAACAGTTTCTACTGTCCCTACCCTCCCTATTACTGTCCCTCTAATCCCTATCACACTGTCCACACAGTCTGTGTCATTGTCCCTCCAAATCCATATCACTGTCCCTCTGATTCCTATCACTGTCCCTCCAATCCCTATCACTGTCCATACTATGCCTATCACTGTCCCTCCGATCCCTATCACTGTCCCTCCAATCCCTATCACTGTCCCTCCAATCCCTATCACTGTCCATACTATGCCACTACCAGAGTGCATTTTCAAGGAGGACAAGATAATGTCTAAATTTTCCTTTTAATAGTTTTTCTCCCCATTCTATCATTCTAACAGTCGTTTATACCAAATGGCCAAGTTGTACCTGTTTGTCCCATCATCTGGTCTGTATTCCTGCCCTCTCGCTATGACAGATGGAGCTGCACAAACTATTGACAGGATTGACAAGGTATAAATGACATAATTTATTATTCACCTGCTAGTGACAATGGATGAGTAAATCTGTTCATCACATAATGTTTACGGTCTGTCAATATAGTTTATATATTTAGACACAAACACATAATCTACCGCAAGGGCGATGCATCTACTCATCCAACTCTTTTAAAGAGTCAAAGTTACACTTTTTTTAGCTTTTTCATGATTTTTTTTCGGATGTAAACAATTATTTGACGAGGTAAAAACATGCTTAAATTCTGGTCAACTAGACACAACCTCAACTCTGCTTGCAGCCAGCTCAGTGAAAAGCTAGTGTATAACTCTCACCATGCACCGCTGAATGTACACTGTTTCATAAAGTTTAGATCTCATGCAAGCTTTCGTAATGAGATCTTGACCTGCAGTGTCTGCAGCTTTCGCGGGCATTGTGATAATGTTTACCTGTCATAAGACCCAAGTTGGAATGGCAGTTGAGAGGTCACAAACAAAATCATCTATTTGCATTCAGCAGAAGGGTATTTTGTAGTTAAGAATCAACATAATTTTGACACAATGACTCTATGCAAGTGAAAAAAAAGAGCAACTTTGTCCCTTTAATGGAATATGTAAGTCAAGACAAAGAAATGTTACATTTAGGTTTTTCATTATGCTGAACTATTTTTTTTGTATTTTCCAAAAGTACAAGTTTTCACTAGTTTTACCTCAACATATCAACTTGTACCTTGCACAAGTTTGTCGAACAGAAAACATATCATCAGTTTACCATACTCAATGGCATAGAATCTTTATCTTGCCAATATCAAACATTACAGAAATACTGGTAAGGTCTGTAAAATTGCAATTTTTCACAATCTCCAACTTTTTGCCACGGACTGAGATAACTTACATACAGATCACATTACATGCGCTTTCAAAATGTCTTCAGGTCCATTTTCATTGCCTGATGTGTACAAATGTTTACAAGTTATTATCTACAACACGTAGTAGTAAAGAAAATAATGATTGAACAATTCAGACAACTTTTCCAACAGAACAACTGTCATCCATTGCTTCTTGAAAAAGCATTTCCAAGCTTGATTTCTCGGGATCCACAGAAGTTCTGGACTTCAGGACAGTGGATGACAGAGAGGAAAGGAGGCTCTGATGTCGGTAAGAAATGAATCACGTATTAATGCTTCAATGGTGATATGCTGTTATTCCAATGGTACAATATAGAACTCCCATCAGTTAATGAGTGTCAACAGCTTAATTGATCCCTGCACTCTGCAACATTTGGTTTGCTGTTCACCAATGTCAGGAAGTATGGGCAGGGGTCGTTCTCAGGTCATTTCCCTAGCAAAGAATGGTGTGCCCAAAGAACACTACGTCCAGTCTTCCTTTCAAAACCAATCACGTTTTCAGAGGTTTAATAAAAATGACACCCTTTGGAGTTTGGTGATTTCTTTGAAGTTGTTTAGCTTGGCCCCAGTGTTCCCCAGTCTTGCCTAGGGAGTCGCAGTAGCAATGAACTGTAGCATTGTGTGGCATATGAACACTTGACACAGAGTATTGTAAATTCTAATTTTCTTCATCAAATTTCAGACCTATTGGTTTGTGGCACTCATAGGATCAAGCAGTATTTATAATGTGTACATATGTTTGTATTTTTGCTTTTTTTTTTGATGGATCCTGATACATAATGTAGCAAATCTTTACATTCTTGTTTACTCAGGCTTTACATCTGATTTGTTTTCTGTTCATTCCAGCCGGAGGAACGGAGACTGTTGCTGTACCACAAGAAGATGGTACATTCAAACTTTACGGATACAAATGGTTTTCCTCAGCTACAGATTCCAACATGACATTGGCACTGGCAAGGATTGTGGATGAAAACAAACAGACCACACCGGTAAATCCCTGTACATAGTTTGTTCATTCAATGTAATGGATTGGGCTCCATTCGCCCGTTCACACTCATTAAGTGGATATATATGGACTGATTTCATGCAAACTTGTACGAACGTGACATACATATTACATCTTATACATATCAATTTTTGTCACAACATAATCGAATATGGCCACCAGGTAGCGATTTTGTTTGGATTTTTTCATATCCATAGACACGTGTGAACAGATTCCTCTTAAATTAGGACAACGTACTATCACACACCTGCCAATTCATGTAGCCATATAATCCAATATGGCCACCAGACAGCCATATTGTTGTGATGTTTTTATGTCCAGAGCCATTACCTGGACATGTGTAAACAGATTCCATTAGGACTATGTACAAGGACAGTGTACTATGATGAATAGGTACACTTCAACTTATGTCACAACTAAATATGGTGAATGACTGCACTACAATTCATTCACGTAAAGGATAATGGGAGTGACATCATTTTTTACAAAATGACCTATCAAAACATGATTTCAGTGAAAATATCTGTGATGTTGCTGACCATACCAACAGCTAAGTTAACCCTTTTCCTGCCAGACAGTATCACTTCCCCATCAGCCAAGTCAGTAAAAAGCGGTATGGAGCCAAAACATGACGTATCTTCACCCACTTGGCTTGGTCTGTTATAGCATCTTCAGTCCAAAAAAATCAAGTTTACAGTATCTATTTTTTCAACAGCTTTCAAATGCACAGTATTATGTTAAAATAAACCACATGGAATATGTTGTGTTTCATTAATTGTAACCATGTTGACCTGGTAGTGAAATATGGACTTGGCAGGAAAAGGGTTAATGACAATTTATCATTTCATACCATGTTTTTGTCAAAATATCAGGGTTCTAAAGGAGTGTCCATGTTTTACATGGAAACCAGAAATGAAGACGGATCATTGAATGGAATTGATATTCAGAAATTGAAGAATAAACTTGGAACCAGACAGCTGCCAACTGCAGAACTTCTGTTGGATGGATCAACAGCACATCTTGTGAGTTTATCAGTGATGTACATGCATTGTACATGTATTTGAAATTGATCACCCATAATGAAACAAGCACAATCAAAGTTATGGAATATTGCATACAATAGGTGATGTCATTAGTTACCAATTGTATTTTGTCAAAAGTAATGACGATAGGCAAAGATTTGATTTCACTGCACAAAATTTGATACTTTTACATCAACAGCCTTCAGTTGAAATTCATAAACTCTTACTTTGGAATGTAATCTGTTTTACTTTGCAGATGACATACTTCCCTCTCCCAAATAAAAGAGTATCAAATCAGATAGTAGTATATGTAACTAGCAGAGTGTGCATAAATTGACCCTGTTTTTTTTAACATTTTGCAGCCAGGCATGAAGATTTAATCAGGGAAATAAATTTTGAAAAAGCTAAATTTTAATAAAAATACCCAACATTGACAAGTTTATGGTCTTGTTCAGTGGATAATCAGGACTCAACAGTTGCATGTTTTTGCTCAGTTGAAGATCCACCTGCATTGATGACGCCTTTGCATACTTTTTTCCAGTGGCATAGATTCCAGTTTCCTCTTCTTGGGCAATTCCATTGACTCATTTCATGCTGTCTCTGTTACAGATATCAATACCTGGAAGAGGAGTTGCAGCCATTACTGACATGTTGGCCATCACCCGGCTCTACAACACCATGTTTTCCGTATCTGGAATGAGAAGGTGAGGTCATCGATAGAGATGAATGAAAGACAGAACATCTCATCGGGATTAGGAGTTGATTTAAGCATGTCAGAATAAAACCTAACTTGTTCTTAAATTTAAGACTTGGCAGTGATGTAATACTCATGACAAAACGCCTTATTATCCTGTCATTGAATAAAGCCATCCAACATGAATATGATCACTGAAAATGGCTGAGACAGACTGACAGACAGACTTTCTGTCAAGATATACTTTGGCAATGTGACATTTCCTTACATTGAGGAATTTGTTACAAGTACTTACAGTATTCAGTGATATCTTCAGACATATGTTTTAACCATACTGAATGGTTAAAATGTTCACAGTAACTTTAGTGAATTAAGATTAAAGAAATGTTCTGAAAAGTAGCATAAAAAAGATTTTTGTTTTAATTATAAATATGTCCTTATAACCACCATGTGGTGGATCATAAAAGTACAGGGCTGTTTCACTGGCAAGGAATGTTGGAGACTTTTCTATAAATCATCATTTATTACCGCATGCTATTGTTTATTATTTACATTTTGGTGTTAGTTTGTAAATTTATCAAGTTTTCATACCTCTGTTATTATGGTTCTTCAAGCAAAGCTTTGACACATAAGACATTTACTCTGTCAAAAGTGAATCTACTAGTTTATTATCGCTGTATTATATGATTAATTGAACATTATCTTGATATTAAGTGTTTTTGCATACTTGATGTGATTAAAAGCACTCACTCCATGTTGTTATATAAAGCGCTTGAATAACATATGTACACCACATTTAGCTCTGTGTTTGATTGGGTGCACCATATCACTACATTTATGTCTATTGATATCAACTTTGTGTCGAGAAGGATAAGTTTTACAATAATGACTGCATTTGGCAATGAGTGAACTATAAAGAACTTAATGCAATATTGCTGTTATGTTTCAGAATGGTGAACTTGGCCAGGGATTAC
Source organism: Ptychodera flava (assembly GCF_041260155.1). Taxonomy (NCBI): domain Eukaryota; kingdom Metazoa; phylum Hemichordata; class Enteropneusta; family Ptychoderidae; genus Ptychodera; species Ptychodera flava. The sequence goes on from NC_091939.1 coordinate 7,053,668, forward strand.
AGCAAACGAAGAACTGTGTTTGGAAAGTTGATCTGTGAACATCCACTTCATATGCAAACCTTGGCAAGGATGGAGGTAATTCAGCAACAATGAATATGCATTAGTATAAGATGTTTCTTCCCCAATCCTGAGGTAATTTATTGAAAAAAAGGTCTGTCATACCCTTAGGGACCATGATGTTAAATTCAGAAGGAAACTTCTTCTATCTGAACTCCAAGGGGCCCTGAACTCTGTATCTTTTATCTTGTACTCACACAATAGCAAAGCTTATTTACGAAAGCCATACAGTTTCAATATTGCAAAGTGGACACCCTAAATACTGACAATGCAGCATTCTGCCTCAGTGAAATCAAGGCAGTGAGCAACTCTGAAATACTAGGCCAGTATGAGATTTATCATTCTCTTTATGAAAATGATCTCATCCAGAGGGTGGTCATGTGCACATTTCACAATCAGAGACAATCAAGACACACACCTTTGTCAATATACAGTATGTCTTTATACCAACCTAACTGTCTTATAGGTTGAGACCAGGGCAGGATTCTTATTGTTAATGGAAGCAAGTAGACTTCTTGGATTGGAAGATTGTAAAATGGCCACAGAACATGAAAGACTGCTGCTCAGAATTATGACACCATTGATGAAACTCTACACAGCTAAACAGGTTTGTAAAGTCAACATCAATTATGGGTGTAGACTTTAGGTGGTATAAAACATGTACTGTAATTATCTGGTAACTCGTAAGAGGTTTAAATCATATCTTTTGTTATTGTTTATTTATCAGATGGTAATTTTTACACCTCCAAAGTGGAATAAATTGTATACCTAACCATAACTTAAGTCACCCTGGGGTCTATCTGCTGCTAGGAATATCAATTTTATATTTGTTATTGATTTTACATTTTTTACATATTGAGCAAGTGCCTCAGAACATTTTTTTAGATACCCAAATTTGTTACACTACTTTTCTGATCTTCTGCTTTCATGGACTCATTTTGAAACCTGTAAAATCTGTAAATGAAATGGTTTCACCAGATTCTTTTTGAAAATTGAAAATAAGAGTTGTCCCGATAGAGATCACTCAGATTTATCAACCATTTTGAATGTCAAATATCAATAAATCTTAGGTAACTTGTTTTTTTAATCCTAGACTAGCCAGTTTTTATTCTTGAATATGAAAGAGAACAATTTAGAAGTTTCCCATATCAAAATATCAGCGAAAATATAAAACTTTCTGTCTCAAGGCGCATACGTCTTATAATGGTTTCACACAAGTTGGTATGATTATTACACAGTAAAACCATTCATTAGGTTGCTTGAATTGCTGAATTCAAATGAACCACGGTACAAACAAATCCACATGCACAAACACACACATAGGAATATGTAATTGACCACGTGGATTAGTTTGTACCTACGTAATGTGATCTCTTGGGTGTACAGAATCTGTAGAACTTATGGTTTCCTGGTTATTCCCGGGTAGAACAATTGTTATATACGTTTTTGAAAAATTTGTCTGATTTTGGTCTGATTTATTGACCAGTGATGTCACATTCTATTCCATCTTTTCAGGCTATGTCCATTGCTTCTGAAGGACTGGAATGTTTCGGAGGACAGGGATACATAGAAGACACAGGGTTACCATCAATGTTCCGTGATGCACAGGTATATGATATTTCTTCATTTCTATTTGTTCTCTTTGTGAATTCTTGATCAATTGCAAGGAAAGAAATAACGGAAATTACATTTTTTTGGATTTTAGATCAGTTAAAAGTCTCTGGCAATCCAGCTGTTAGTTTCGAACCACATGTGTTGAATATTAAGTTCGTTTTGAAATCTCAGAAAAAATTGTTACTTTGTTAGAGGTTAAAACCAACTTTATTATCTCAGTTAATTCATGTTTCACAATAACTTTTCCATGCATGGTAACTAACACCTCTTGTTTTGTGATTGTAATTTATTGTCAGGTGTTGCCAATCTGGGAGGGTACCACCAATGTGCTGTCTATGGATGTTCTCAGAGCCATTGCCAAAACACATGGCAGAGTCCTTCAGGCACTCTTCAAAGAAATCCAAGAGAAAGTTGCCATAGCTTCCAAATCATCCAATGTGCACATCCAGAATGGTTGCCAAGCAACAAGCCAGAGTGTCAACAAGCTGGCAAAGTTTCTGGAAGGGGAGGCTACAAGGGATTCTAGTCTTCTGGAAGTTGGAGCTCGTGACTTTGCATACAGTCTGGCCAGGACTTACATGGCTTCATTGCTGTTAGAACATGCAGTCTGGGATGAAGCCACAGAACTTGATGCCATTACAGTTGCCAGGTTAGTTTCTGAGGCGTCCTCAAGCTGTAGTATTTGGTAAGAATATCTCTAGAGGGCGCTCAATATTTTTTCCCCTCATCTCAGCTATCATGTACTGTAAGTAATGTTCTGTTAATTCCACTGGTATCCTTGTCATTCATACATCTCACATATTTCAAATTTCAGTTTCAAAACAGCCCAACCACAGTATCTGAGCTATAAAAACATCAATCTTATCATGAACAATACCATGCAAAAATAATCTTTCATGAAAACAGACACTCCTCTAACTCACTGAGAATAGGAAAGTATATGGTATCTTTCACAAGATTTGGTAGCTGTATACCTGTAACAAGAAAGGTAGTTTTATAACAAGCATCACAAACCATGACACCATTATAGGTCCTTTCCATTAGATATTAGGTCCCAGTGTATATACTCTGTTTGTCAGCCAGTAAATTATTGCTAGGTTCCCATAAGATAAGAAAAACTACAGTCCACATTCACACTGTATTTGAATATCCCGCCCCTCGGTCGCTTTTCAACCATGTTCTAATCCAACTGTTAGGCATCAAGTGGGGCATCAGGATGGACCTAAACCGTTCAGACACACACACACACACACACACAACTTTGGCCTGATTTCAAATTATGTTGCCTCTTAAAGACTCTACATAACTTAGGCTAACCTAAGGGCCGACCCAGGGTCAACACAGCAGGATCACACTACTTGTTTAAAACCAGTAATAGACGATCTAAACTCTGCAGTGTGAATGCAGTATATGATATGAAATGTATGGATGAGTTAGTTATTTGGCATAGTAAACGTGGAAGCCCTAGCAAAAACAAATAAGTTTATCACAAACTTAAAGTTTTTATTAAGACATTTTTTCAGTGTTGTATAAATGGTAATGTACTGTTATCTTATATGATTTATAAAATTTGAATATTCAGAAACTTTAAGTCAGACCACCACTTTGTAGAATTTATCACAGTATTCAAGAAAACAACTGAAAATTTCATTATCTCCAATAAATTATTTTGTTTACCCTCCCCATTCTGGTTGATTCCTAGCATCTAAATCAATTTCTTTTTCCTCTCAGATGGTGTGAGCAAGATCTCTGCCCTGTGGTGACCAATCACATCCATGGTCACTATGACAACAGAAGTGTCACCATGGATGCACAGCTGGTCATGGATGGATTCACTGACCAGCCATTGGGCAAAATGTAAAAAATGTCAAAGTACCCTACTTGTGCTTTTGTAGTTGCTGAATCTCGAAGATCCATATTTTTTGATTCTGGATATAAATGTAGGACCCAGTGAGCTGTCATATACAGTTCTCTATGTCCAGAGCTTTCATTGGTGAATCAACATTTTGAAATGGAGTAAATCACAAAGATTATAATTATTTTACATTTGCATTGAGATTTTGATAGAGTGAAGATACAAAGGGTAATATCCAGATCATGGTTTAACAAATCCGTTTAGTGTTTGGCCGTGACCAGTCCCTGGACCAGTATTAATAGTCCAGTGGTCCTTGCTGCCTTGTTAGCTTGTCCTGCACATATTCTTTATCACACTAGTGTACAGTATTCAATATTTGGTCACACTAGTGTACAGTATTCAATATTTGGTCACACTAGTGTACAGTATTCAATATTTGGTCACACTAGTGTACAGTATTCAATATTTGGTCACACTAGTGTACAGTATTCAATATTTGGTCACACTAGTGTACAGTATTCAATATTTGGTCACACTAGTGTACAGTATTCAATATTTGGTCACACTAGTGTACAGTATTCAATATTTGGTCACACTTGTGGCGTAACAAATTCCAACAAAATATTTCTGCTGTTGTGCAGTGGTTTGTCAGGTAGCATCTGATTGGCAGATTTTAACTATTTACAGCAACTTAAAGAGTCTGAAACTAAAGTGATTGTGTAGCTGATTGGCTGTTCAGAAGTTTCAAAACAGTAATATACATGACAATCATATTCAGCCAACCAAAAACTGTTCAGTCTTCAATGACACTGTACATTGCCCCATATGTTTTGATGGCACCGTATCTCTTACCTCAGGACTAGCTCAACCCAGCAAATTCATCATAAGTTGATCGTCTTTTTCCAACTCTGATATGAAATATAATGAATTGCTTTTACATTCTCAACTTTAAGGGGACAAAGTCACTGTTGTTTTACATTACTCGCATTTTATTTCAAAGATTAGAAATATTGTGTGGCATCTAGAAATGCAGTGAAGGATCGGTTGACAAAAGGTTCTTCTGCTCTTGCTACAAGCACAATAGATGAAAAAGTAGGTGTAATTTGTAACAGAAACCTGTGCAGATGTGATGGTAGCTGTTTTATCAAATTGTAAACTTTGGGATAAGAGAACAGCCAGATTCATGCTGACATTCATATCAACATATATTATCCGTAAAGTTCTCTGCTAGTTTTGATGGTAATTCTGTTTTCTTAGGCAAATAAAAACTGTTGACTTTCCCCTTTAAGCATTCCAGCTGTTCGGTACTACCCAAGTACAAACTGCGGTTAGGTCCTCGTACAGCGAATGTGACAGTAATGTTGGATATATTAGCCTTTTTGAGGATTTTTTTATCTTTTGCATGTTTTACCGATTGACCATTTGATACATCGAAAGGTTACCACTTTATAACTCCATTGCAGCTGAAATGAATATTTACAATAACAGGTGGATGTATCGGGATATTTTTTATTGATATCAAACGAGAGTACATATAATATGAACATTGTAAACACAATGCAATTTTCTTGACTTTTTTGAGTGGGGTCATTTTAGTTGGTGTAATTAGTGCTTAATTTCTACACTTAGAACAAACTGTTCTGTAGACCTTGCTTTTCTTCATTTAGATTTCTGTACAAACAGTGCAGGCATTAACTCAGTACAAGGAATGGATATTTTCTATGATGTTCATTTTGCTGTTTATAGTATGCTAAAGTTCTTGAATAAATGGTTACTTTTGGTAGGGATGTACTCAATATCTATATAATGGTATGTAGAGAATACTGTTACAAATGGGAGAGTGTCAAGTACTTTCAGATTTTCTCATTAGAAATCATTCCTTTCTGAATGAAACCATTTATCACAAAGTCTCTGAATGAGTTAATAAAGGATATTTACAAAAAAATGTGTGTATGTGAAATGTTATTTCGTCATGTCAAGTTTGCATATGTCCACATATCAAGGGTAGGACAGGATTTTCAGTCATATTTTATACATAAAATGTTAATAGCACCAAATACTAGTATGGCACACTATTTTGCCTTTTGTCTGTCAAGTGTAAATAAATGAATTTACTGCAAAAAAAGTTAAGGTCCCTAAAGATATGGTTTGTTTCTCATGCTCGGCCTCTTGCAAAAATGATGAGATGATACAGATTTACTTTATTTTCATATTTTTTAACTCTCGAGATCTAACTGCTGATCACAATGATTACCCACAGTGGCAGTTCTTATATAGGAAGATGATGCTCAGACCTGTGTAGTGTAGACATTTGACCTCTGACATAATATTCTGTTTTGTGTGTAGTGCACCGTCTTTTGTGTGTGTGTGTGTGTGTGTGTGTTAAAGGGAACATTAAAGAATGCTGATGTGCATAGTCTGGTGCAGGGATGACAACAAATTCCTTTTGTGTGTATTGTCTCTGTAACAGTCAGTTACATATTTGCAGCAAATACTAAACTCTATGAGAGAAGTTTCAGAACCATGCCAACTTTTGGGTTTTCACCTCAAATACACTTTACCATGAAATATAATTGCTTCTGAGATTGTTTAGAACTGAATCTGCCATCTGCTTGAAAAGCTAAAGTATTTTTATCACTGTTATTAATAATATACATGTCACTCAAAAAAAGGCATTGTCTTCTGTGTTTTGTAGACCAAAATGGCAGGTATAAACCTGATATTCAGATAAAAAACACCTCCGTGACCCATGCAAAGTCATAAGTGTAGTACACACTTTGTTGTGTTTGAGTGAAGAGTGAATGTGAACATGTATGTTAACCACAGGCGAACTGGAAATGAATAGTTTAAAATATGATATTATTTCATAATAAAAGGGCCTTTTTATATACTTCTAGTATTTTGGTCACCCCGGCTGGCCGCCTATGTCATACATAACTCATACACGTACAGCAAATTTGTTGAGTGCTGCTCAGAGTCTGCAGAAAGGAAGCTCAACCCTGATGAAATACTAACTCAGTAATGTGATATCAACATTTCATAATTACGATTTAATATTTGTAATATTTATGAAAATAATATCATATTTTTAGACTTCATTTTCAGTTCGCCTGTGCAGTAACTTTCCTGTCACAGCTATGGGTCACATGACCTTGAGTGATAACTCCCTGTCCCAAGTCAAATGACAAGTTTACCAGATAAATATCAGCAAAATGCGTTCTTAAATTAAATTATTAAACATCTGCTGCTAAGATGTAATTGGGCATGATCGTCAACGGGCGGACTGCGATCAGAGAGAGTTAGTCTTAGGTGTCGATCACAGGCGCTCCTTAGCTCGGTAATCTGCTAAGTAGATCGATTTTTTGGCTCGCTCGATTGATCCCATAGTTAATATGCCCGCCAATGCAACCTAAATACTTTGTTCAGTTGCAGTGGCGGGCATATCGACTACGGGATCAATAGATCGAGCCGAAAATCGATCTACTTAGCAGATTACCCAGCTAAGGAGCGCCTGTGGTGTCGATGCATCAAATTTGAGAAAAAAAAAGGAAAGAATTTTCGATGGCAAGAGGATTTTGGGGCGGGGGCGCACATTGACATCCGGGTATTCAAGGCCTTTTGCCGGTATGTGACGTCATCTATCGGTCCACCCATGTGTGTTCAGAATAGTTCAGCATGCTGATCAAGGAGTTGTAAGTCCTCTTTATCCACAAGTTACGCCAATTTTTACGATTTCTTTGATTAATTTTGTAGATTGTAGTATTCCTTGTTTATTCCACTCTCTTATCGCCTCATTATTTTGCACAATTCTTGAGAACCAATTGATTTTTTAACCAATATGTTTGACGGCGCTGATCTAACTTTGTTCCATTTCATTTTGAATTTGCTCGTCCTCGCAACCTCTTCCTGCTTGTCATCACCAATCAAGTCGCGTCCATCTGCCAATTACGGTAGACGAGGTGAGTAAAATATACCTTATCATACCTGACGTCACCTTCGGTGTCTTTGTGACCGGAAATCGGTGACCGGTACCATTCCGTACGACGGAAGATGCTACACGGGTCGATGACGGGAGTACCCATAAGTTCGTTGTGTTGAAAAACCCTGTGTCATTGCCCGCGTAACTCTTGTGTTATGGCATTCAAATATACACATATGAACTTTCACATTACAGTTTTAAATTCATTCTGTATCTCTCACTTACTTATTAAGCACACACTTTCAAAAGGAGTCGTCGCCAAGTAAGACCCGCTTTTGTTTCATCACTCTATGGGCCTTCACACACTAGATAGAAATGTTATTGCAAGATTAGGGAGGCTAGAAAAGGGGAGGATCTCAAACAGTGACAAACTAGTTGCCATTACCTTTAGTACTTGGATAGTACATCTGATCAGTTTTCTACTAGTACCACCTGGTACCTGGTGTGACACGTATCCCCAATTTACCTCTGAGACGGGATAGGATATTAAAATCAATGTCTTCCTGTTACACTCAGTGTTTCTTGATATTTGTTACACTCAGTGTTTCTTGACATTTGTTGAATTACCCAAACTTCACTCTGACTGCAGAGAATTTAACTTTATCAGTTGAATTTTGTAGTCAAGCAAGACTGTTACTCAGTATAGCTAAAAATTCATGTCATCGTGTAATATATATTCAAGGCAGAGCTGTTCCACAAAGGGGAGCTTGTATTGAAATCTGTTACGTTCACAATTCATCAATGTACACTTTTTACAGATCATAACATTGTGTTACCAGTGAGAAAATGCAACGGTTGGGAGTTTCATTCATTTAAACTATTCTGTTTTCTCAAATTCTGGACTTTATACCCAAAGATACAGCGTTTCCAAAAAAAGGCAATGTGTCAAGTGGAGTGATTCCCAGTCATTGCGCAAAAATAAAGAAGACAAAATGTTGAATTTTGAAATGATTTGTGATAGCATGATCTCAGTTGTGTTCCCGGAGTTACAAAAAATGGAACATTTGGCTCTTGCTTCTACCTTCATGATCAAACCTAAACATGGTAATAATAGTATCCCATATGTGGTGCTATATTACCAGTCGTGCAACCCAGTTCTTGTTATGGACACATCACTATGGGCTGGCTAGCTGGGTATGTTGAAATGTGTTTAAATTCAGGCTGTAACACGTTTCCATGCTTGGTGCTCTTTCTCATGCCAAACCATAGTGATCAAAAGTTTGACTTAAATTTTTGTCAACACCAGTTAAACATTACCATTCAAACCAGTTTGATGTGTACATATTTCATCTGCTATTGGCCATGTCTATTAAAGGTAGGGGACTTGATCCCAGGGATCAGGTTTGTTGTAGTCTGGAAGAGGATTATTATTGAGGTGTGAGAACCTTTTATTTTCCACTGAAAATGTTATCTAGTAAGAATATTTTCCGGTAAGACAATCTGACGCCTGACACAGGCCTTTACTTTTCTCTTCTTAGACTGAAGAGACCCTCATGTTCAAATAAAATTACACTGTAAGTTATGCCAAAAGGTTATTTCGTGTTTAAAACAACTCACACTGATATAAACCGCTGAAGGCCATATGATACAATTCTTATCAAACCTTGTTGAACTTTTGAGGCATTAAATTTGACCTGCAAGTTCATTTGGCATTTGGCTGACTCTCAACCAAGTTCAATGTACAAAGTTTGAAGTACAATATAATCTGTTTGAAAAGTAGATTGACATTTCCAAATGTAGTGTACAGAGTATAACCAAACCAATAAGGAAGTGGTCACCTTCTGGGAGATATACTGCGCTATGAGTGTAGACTCTGTATTTGATGATCTTTATTTCATTGAATCAACTCTCAATTCGTTCTGGTGAACATTTATTATGAGTCCCTGAAAATTACGTAATACAAAAGAAAAAAAGAGAGACGGTCAATGATTCCAGCCAGCTGTATGTTCATTTGATCTTATCAAACTAGTTATTGCAGAATATGGTAGTTGGGAATTTCCATCTGTTTCTTTCCAACCATAAGTCCAAGCTGCATTGACCCCAGACATGTCAGAAAATCAATGAAACAATGTTTTGCCTCATTGCAAGACAGCTTGTGAGAACAAGTACATTAGTGTAAAATGATAGGATGATAGATTTGCACCGTGTGTCATTCATTGTATTGTCATTTGAAGTTTCCTTCCACCCTAAACGTCAGGTGTTCATCTCTTCATCGTCCTTATAATAAATGCAAGTCCACCCATCGGCTACCCTGTTGTGGCACACCTTGTCGTGGTTCACCCTGGCCAACTCAATTACCATTTAGAAAAGTCTGATTGTCAAAAGGTTAACTACAGGTGACGTACCATCTGCACAGTCCAGAACATGTATTCGATACCACCTTTGTCCAAAGTATTCCAAAAATAAAAACAAATTTGAAATCAGAGATGGTAATTCCATTTACAGCTCATTCTGTCATGATACGTATCTAGAGTTTGGTATTCTTTGATAAATCACTGCTTTGCCAAATGTCTCTTGATGCTTATTCCAGTATTCTATTATCAATTCAGTGGGTGTTCATTAATGAGACTAGTAATATGTGATTACATGAATAGACTTCTATGAACTTTTCGTAGTATCTGAGTCTGAAGGTCCTCTCTGAGATCGTATCAGTGTCAGTAAACACAGGGAAAGACGTCTTATGGATTTCCATCCTTTCACCTTGTTCATCAACACATCCTGATTTTCAGATTTATAACAATAAGGAAATGGAATAGTCCTCCACAAGTCATTTTCCAATGAAGCTGTACAGTTTATCAATTACCTTGTCGTGAGTCACTTCTCTCAATTTGCAAATATATTCCTCCGGCGGTGATGAAGGCACACCATCCTCTCTGAAAAATCATTTACGAATATGAGCAGTAATTTTGATCGCATAGGAGAAAAATGATTATTTTGCAATAGGTATATGATTGTAAATTTTAACTAATAATGTGGTGTGACTTAAGGTAATGGACCTTAAGTCTAGCAAGCTGTCTGTCACATGTCTTTGGAAAAATTTCTAAATCCAACTGAAGGTCAATTGCCTAATGTTCCTTTGTAGCAATATTATGCGTGACCAAGGATACTTTCCATACAATAACTGGAAACTCACTCACTTCCAGGATAATGTTGAGTAGTGAAAATGGCACACAGCTATTATTTAGATGACCTTCAGTTCTATCAAGTCTTCAGTACCCAAACAGCAAGCAAATATAGGGATAGATATTTTGTTACTCTGATTTTTCTGACTTTTCAGTTTCTGAAGTAGCTGAATAGATTTGGTTATCAGATTTAATATCAATCGTATGGATGTTTAATCATAGTGTAAGTCAATAAGCATGTTGAAAATAAGCTGCAAAAAGGGTTTTTGGTTCATATCTGCTCTGTCAAATTTTGTTCAAAATGTTAAATATGTGATAAAATTGCAGTTCTAATCTTTGAATCAAGTTCTGTTGATTGTTTGATTTGATATGTCATCATTCAATATCAAACAGTACTATACTGTCACTGTGTCAGCATGGATACCTGCTTGTGAAATATTAAACCGACACAAACTGTTCGTCATTTTGAACGTGAATTCTGAAATACTATAATAGAATGATGTTGTTTGTTGAAAATAGATGCACAACAGAATGCAACTTTTTTAAAAAGGAGAGAAACTTTGTGAGACTTGTGAGCCAAATTTGCAAAGATTTTGACTGTCTGAGACTCCTTTTGATGTAATATCTAAATCAAGTATACCATTGACTATCGAAAGTCTAAAGGTCAGACAATATCAGTGCTCAGTGTAATCACACTTCCAAATATAGGTTCTGATCTCACTAAGCATGCTAAGTGCACTCTACTAAAGAACTGGATCTATAAATTATGTAACCATAGGAAAGACGCACAATTGGTTTATAAAATAACAATTCTAAAAGGTGTTCTCACATTGATTGAAATAATTCAAGTTTTAGTGGAGTCCATCAAATGTGAACCCACTGTGCAGTCACTGTCAGTACACAATTTTGAACAGTATGGTATACTGGGAGCTGGAAAAATGTTCATTGTATTTCCCCTAAAATACAGTTTGACTGAAACTATAAAATAAATGAATTATTATGTGTAAAATATGATATATATTAGTAAGGGGGGATTTCATCAAAAAGGGTGGGAAAAAATGATTATCTGTCGCTAACCATAATAGAGTACCTGACAGATGTTCTGGTGACAATAATTTGACATAAATCAGTATTATTGTGAACCATTCCTGAATTGCCAATCAACAATGAGAACTATCATGGCTACTATCTGCGCTGTCCTTCTCTAGTTGATAAAACCTCGATGATTGACAGCAGAGTCGTGTTATCAATGATATTACAACTTTTTGAAACTATTAGAATAAACATTTGATGTAATTCTGTTCTTATTTATGAGGGTAGATAATTACCCGTCAATGTGCACAATGAGACTTTCTGACAGCAAGTTACCATAACTGTTTTTCTTGTGCTTTACACAAGCTGAATTTGTCACATTTGATCTCAGGTGACAACAGATACGCATATTTCAAAATCTTTTCGCTCGTTATTCATAATTTATTTTGAGCATAGATACACTGTATTTGTGATAATTTATGTGTTATTCCCATGTCTCTTTGATATTGCAGTACAAAGTCGGGCAGCTTTGGTCTGTTGCCGAGGCGAGCAAAAATGAGACCGGCGGCGGTGAAGGTATAGAAGTAATAGTCAACGAACCATTTGAAAATGACGAATTTGGCAAGGGACAGTACACACACAAAATCTACCATTTGGCAAGGTAAGTAGGCACTAAGCGGATTTGATCTTTCTTTGACGTTCCATTTTCCAAGGAAGATATATGATGAAATAATGCACTTTGTATGGTTTATTATATTGATTTGCGGGAGTGAAGTACAGGTCTGTGTGTTTTCTGTGTGGTTGATTGTGTGTGTGTAATTGACTAGCCAGGTACATTATGATCTGTGAGTTAGCGTGTTCTGTTACCGCTTTCATTTTAGTGTGTGCACTAACACAGGATATATCCGGTATTTGTACAAGCTGATATCATGTCATAACATCAATCAGAAATCATGATGGAATGGAGAGACAATATTACTACTCATACACTGCTCTGCAGGGCACATTTCTGTGATTGAGTAGGGTTTGTTTGCAGGGCATAGTTTCAATGGTTTTGTGTGTTAAGTGAGAGAATGAAACCGAAATCTGGGTTAATGTTTAGTCGTTATCTGTTTCAAAACCTCCTCAAAGAGGACAAAGCCTCCTAGATATGAAACCTTGAAACTGTCTCAGTGTACTCTTTGGATGACAATGTCCACCTTCTGTATGGATGACACAAATGTCTTTCCAATTAAATCAATGTTTTACTAGTCGCACTGACAAATTTGCAATTGTGGCATATTTCCTTAGTCTGTTGAGCTATATTTTGCCATGTTACAGCAATTATGGTGCAACGTCAGTATGTATGTACATGTGTGTGCGTGTCTGTCTGTCTGTCTGTACAGATGTGTATGTGCAGCTCTTCTTCTCCATCAAAACCTTAAAACACTTCATCTTGTAGTGGTACAGTGAGCTTGTAGGGATGTCCTTGTATGGATTTATTGATTAAAGTAGTGCTTCATTGTGTGATTAATTATTTTCAAACTCATCCATCTACTTACTGACAAGTGTTAACTACCCGTATTGGTGTATTTGGCATAAATGTCCGTCAGGACTCACAAGGTTTTGGCAAGTATATGTACAATCATGTGAGCCTCACCTGACCTTCTGCCTCTCTGTTGTCATCGGCCGATATGTATGCATACTACTTGCAATGCATTGTTTCTGCTCTGTGTAGTGTACATATAGGTGCGGAAAGCTTTGATGGATCGGCAACATAAAGCAATTTTTAGAAGGCAGACGATGTGAGACACAGATGTTGATGAGATTACATGCCTACCACTAAATAGCCAGGAGAAAAAAATGACTCGTTCAGCGATTTTGCTAATGTAGTTCAAGGTCATGTAGTTCAGCAATATCAATTATGCAGAATTTCATAATTTTCGGCCGGAGAATGACCATGTGCAGCCAACAGAGGCAATTTCTGTTACATCGCAGTTATTGTACTGTGTAGTACATCTTTCTTCAGCAGGACATCAAACAATTTGACTGGCTTCAGTCACTGACTTTGGCTACATTCGTCTTGTTCATATCCCTAATCATTGACAGTCATAGTGTTTCAATGCATCACACTGTCCTTAGTTTGTCACGTACTCATAGTATTCCCATGACAAACATATTCACTGTAATGATTCACTGACCTGTATATATCTCACTACTGAAAGGGATATCATGATTTTTTTTTTATATTTGAAAATAATGAGCATCATTTATTTCAGAGACAAAACTTTATGCTGATAGGGAGAATAGAGTACAATACACATGCCCCAATGCATCATCTGATTTGACATAATGATAAGGCTTTATTGTTTCCAGAGAATAGTATAGAATAGTTTCAAATGATACTCCCAAGTTGTATGGATTATTTAAGCAATAAAGCTCACCCAGCGATGGTGTACCACGAGATTTTGACCAGTTCACGATATATATGCACGAGCGATAACGAGTGCATATATTAAGTGAACTGGTCAAAATCGAGTGGTATACTGTCGCTGGGTGTGATTTATTGCTATTATATCATAACAGTATTCTGGCGTGGAACGTCATAAACAGATTTTTGCTCAAACTGAGAGCTCGCGCATATGCCAGTCGTGGTATATTGCCAATATACGACGGTTCTTTTCACGTCTCGACCAATCAGATCGCTGTATTTGCACCATCAATATACTGGTATGATATAATTCATATTTGTTTTGTGACATGCAGTGGAATTGTGTGTTGTTCTATGCACTTCCATACCCCAACATTGCATTTAAAAGAGCATTCGTAAGATTGCAGTGGTTTGTGTTGGCGGCATTGTATTTGGGACCTCGTACATGTACAGTGTCACCCAAGGTTCTTTTGAAAGGTACAGAAACAAGTTGTGGAGTATGGCAACCACCAATATGACTAGAAGGCCTGCGAGTTGCAGATAAAATGTCAAAATATAGATATTACTAATATTAGTGTATTCTTTCATACTGTGAAAGCCATTGTCTGCAGTGTCAGTGACATTTTCACTATATTTACACAACACAATACTTTTGATTTTTGCTGCTTTTCAAAGTCTTGTGTACATAAAAATGTAACATTGAAATTAATAATTGTCGGTCTGTTGACATTCCAAGCAAATGATCAATTCCAGTCACCACGGTGATGAGATGAGGGGTTCATCATTTCATGTGTATAGCAACCATGTCAGTTTCTATAGTTGCCATGCAGCATCTTCATTTTATCTGTGAAGAATATTTAAATCAATTATTGAAATCTTATTTATCTAGTGTTTTGGCATTTAATTATAGTAACATTTTCACTATCACATTTAGTTTTGTTATTGTTATTCATGTGAATTCCGCCTTCAAAAAGTTTGCATGGTGAGCAGTGAAGTAGAATTTCTGTCATACTTTTCCATTTTCACTTTTGTATTCACGTGTAAGTCTTTGACCCCTATTTTCTGATGGAAGGGTCCAGCATCGTCATTTCAATCATATGGAGTCTGGTCAAACCATGATTGTGAAGGGTAGCACTGATGTTTGGCAGTGCCTGTGGGTGTGAGTGCGTGAAAATGCCCCGTTTATCTTGAATGATCATGCCGGTTTGATGATTTTAGAACAAATTCATACAAATGTACTTGGCAGAACACAGCCATTGTTCAATTGCCCCACCTTCCTATATATCATAGTTTCCTTATTGTTAACTCAGTGGCAATACAGTTGCTCATTAACTTAGATCTGTATCAACAATGTGGTACAATAAATGACTAGATATTTGTGATTCTAACCATGGCTCAATATAAATATCTGACTGTGACAGGCTATAATGGATTGTTTACCTGAGTGTCTCAGCATATTTGAACTGCATGTCAAAAACTGATTGGAATGCCTGCCTAATGTCATTTCTTTAATTAGAAAGCCTACATGTGTTCTCAACTGTAACACTTTTGTCATTGACAGGGAATGATGGGAAAAATTATTTATCCGTAAATTTTTCTTTGTCAACATGTCAGTGAGAGTGCATATCTTTCATCATGGTGGTATTTTCAACAAGGTTGATGAGCAACAGGTGTTTACATGGTAAAATTCATTGTCAATGTGATGAAGGCAAGACCATTGAATAGACAGCTTCAGACAGTTTTAGTGTTGTCTTATGCACTCTCTTTAACCCTTTGAGCACTGTAATTTCTCCCCCCCCACCAAAAAAAAAAAAAAAAAAAAAAAATGTCAGGACAACATTTTACCAATTTTTATAGAATTTTCTGCAATTTTTCCATGATTTTGGACCAAATAGACAAAAATATTCATGGGCTACACTTTTTGACCAAACTTTTGTGAAAAATCAGAAAAAAATTGTCTAGATGTGAAAGAAATTGTTGGCCTTATATTATATAAAGGCAACAAAAACTGACTTTGACACTCAAGGGGTTAATCCAGTTATAACAGCTGTTCGATGACATCTTGAAAATTTTGGGCAGTTTTTGATGAAGACAAAAAAAGGCTTGGAAGCTGTCGGTGTACATGAAGTGTAAGAGCTCCAAAATTCAGTCACATTCAACATCCAATCTGTACCAAGAACTTTGTTGCAAAGTTCAGAGGACATTCCAGTCGTAGGCTGAATAAACAAGTCATTCAACTCCTGTCCTTATAGATTTCTGGATTCACAAGCTGTTGCAATTTTATCCCAGATGAATACAAAATATTCAATGCAGCTTTCTTGTGGTATGTGTAACTGTCCGTTGCCAAAAGAGACACCAGAAAGTGCTAATTAGTCCCGCAGACGAAGTCCGGCGGGGACTTATAGATTGGGTCCGTCTGTCCGTCCGTCCGTCTGTCCGTCCGTCCGTCATCAACAGTTTCTCAGACACTGCTGAACCAATTTTGTTCAAACTTGGCACAAAGGCATAGCACTATGACCTACAGATGCACGTTGATTTATTTTGTGATACGATCCAATATGGGCGTGAGGCGGCCATTTTGTTGCGATTTTTCATGTCTTTGGACCATAACTCAGACATCCTTGAGCAGATTCTGTTCAAACTTGGCACAAAGGCATAAAACTATGGCTTTCATATCCATGTCAAATTATTTTGCGATACGATCCAATATGGCTGCGAGGCGGCCATTTTGTTTGCGATTTTTCGTGTCTTTGAACCATAACTCAAACATCCTTGAAGCGATTCTGTTCAAACTTGGCACAAAAGCAAAACATTATGCACTTCATATGAACACCAATTTATTTCATGATATGATCCAATATGGCCGACAGGCGGCCATTTTTTTGCGATTTTTTCATGTCTTTGAACCCTAACTCAAACATCCTTGAACAGATTTTGTTCAAACTTGGCACAAAGGCAAAGCACTATGGCATACATATGCATGTATCAATTAACCTTGCAATAGGATCCAATATGGCTGCAGAACTGCCATTTTGTTGGAATTTTGCATGTCTTTGAAGCGTAATTCAAAGGTCATTACACCCATTTTGTCCAAACTTGGCACAAAGATCAAGCACTATGGCATACATATACATGTCAATTTACTTTGTGACATGTTCCAATATGGCTGCCAGATTGTCATTTTTGGATTTTTTCATGTCTTTGAGGTTTAATCATATGCAAATATTCCTTAACCAGTGTTGTTGAGACTTGGTACAAAGATAAGGTACTATGGCATACATATGCATGTCTACTAATTTTTTGCTATGATCCATATGGGTAATAGACAGCCATTTGATGTCAATTTTGGTGTGACTTTTTTATGTCTTTGAAACATAAACATAGGTCACTGTCCTTCGATGGACTGATTTTGTTCAAACGTGATATGAAGATAAAATACTATGGCTGCATTCTTGTGCACATTAATTTGTTTCATTATATGATCTGAAATGGCTGATTACAACAACCTACCCGATCCCATACCATTTCGAAAATTCCACCAAACCATGTGTATAGTATCTGCTGTCATGACATAAAAGGCAGTGAGGCATCGTTATATGTGATGTAATCAGAAGTTCCTTCAGTGGTCATTACCGGCAGAGATGAGTCATTTATTAACCGTTCCTCAATTACTTTATTATGCAAGTCACAGGCCTGATGCACCCGTTGCATCAATGTCATTCCACAGCTACCTAGACCACAGCTACCCAGACACCAAAGATTATAACAAAATGGACAAGCGGGGACTGTGTCATCAACGATGACTTGTTCTAACAGGTTTGTGATGATGGCATTCAGGTTTTGTGTTTTAATGATGCCATTATTTCACAGTTATCTGTTGATTGTCATGAAATTACAAAGAGTGGTACAACAAAGTGTAGAAGTCCATTGTTGTGTCCTATTGTGGTTCATACTGAACAATTAGAACCCTCATTGAAATTATTTAATGTTTTCTAGGTTATTAATGCATGTCATACTTTAGACCAACATTTCAGATCTATTATCTCTAAAGTGCAAGTCTACATTATATAATGTAAAGCTGCATTGTTAAGCTGAAAATGACAGATACAAGCAATAATGATGAGATGAATGTGAAATCATCGTTTCTGTGCAATACTGGTGTGGACTGCGTATTTCGGTTTTGTGTGGTTCAATACCAGGAAATGAAAAGCAAGGTCACTCATTACAGACGAAATGGGTAAATTAGCGGAGGAAGTTGCATCAGATGTTAAGGTGAAAGGAAAATGAGAATTATTTGTTCTGATGTTTGGTTTCAGTTGGATTTGCGTCTTGATTTTCCAATGAAAAAAGGGAACTGTGTTTATGATGTATAATAATGCATTATATTACCCGCACACGTGTACTCCTGGCTCTAAATTTCCATGCACCTATTTTCAAGTCCCTATGGAAAATGTCAAAGTGTTTGAATAGTATTTTTTCATACGGCAAACTCTGCAAAACAATAATTATCCGGGATTTTCTGTTCAGGATTGATGATATATTGAGTCAATTGAATCCCCTTTCTGCATTTCTGTTTACATGGTCAATATCTTCCATGGAAAGATGCAACCTCCGGTACTTTGTTATTCAAAGCTGTACTTTACTTGGTTCAGTCTTGTCATGGAGGTCCAGTAAAGGCCTGTCTGTCACTCATACTCCTCAACCCCACCCACTTGACCAGTGCTCAGATCCCAGTGAACCTAATGTTGCTTTGTAAATTTTTCAAACACAATTAAAGATTCAATCTTAAAGAAGAATGCCGAAGATTTCCAATTTCTACTACTACGTGATATCATTTTTTGTAATTTGACATGTCAAATGCATATTATTTTGCCTTTTAATGAGAGTTTCTCACATACAACAGATGTATACATTCAGATGTACATCGGTATATGCATAACAGAATGCAGCTTTGTGTTTTGAAATTTGGGTGTAGGCTATTTCAGTTTTTCTAGATTGAAAATAAGCTCCTGATTCCTTCGATTGAAAATAAGCTCCAAATACCCTCTAATGTATTAAAGAATTGTCTAAATAAATTTTGCTGAAGCAGTTTTGCCATTTGCTCAATATTAAATCGTACCGTTAAAGAAATATAATGACAAAACAGAAAGCTCGGACTTTGTACCTTGTAAAGATAGTTGACAAGGATGAGTGTGAACTTTGTACAGATTTATATCAGTGATGATGTGTGGACCCAGAGTCGATATCTGAATCTTAGGAACCAGCCCTTTGATGAAAGATTGATAATACTGATATGATTGGGACCTGCAAGTTTGAAGTTAGTGCCGTGTCATTAAATCATAGCATTCCATCCCTTTCTATGAAATTTGGACACATGCATGTATAGTCCAAACAATCACATGTATCTTTAATAACTGACATGGACAGAAAATACACACAAAGTTAAACATTTGCAATTAAAGATATAATACTCAAATAATTGCAACAACTTATAAAAAATAATTTGGTGACAATACAGAAATTACCATGTGATAAAAAAGTTGACAGACTTAATCATATCAAATTTTCTATTTTCCCTATGTGGTTAACATATGCAATATGCAATATGATATACGATGAGTAAAAAGGACGGCAAAAACAAAGCTACAAACTAGTACTTTACTTTTGAGTTGGTATAAAGATCGGTGTATGCAACTGGTCGCATAAATGCTGAAATAATTGCATTGAAAAAATGGTGCAAGTACACGTAATATAGACGTTAGGAGCTCCACCACTTCTGTTCATTAATTACTAATTCCTTTGGCTTTCATTTATCCAATCAGTAGTTTCCCACCTTCTCTGCATTCTTAACTTTTGAAAGCAAACCGTGCAATTTTCGAAACACAGAAATCACATGCCACATGGAATTTTCATCACTGATTCAGCGAATGAACCTTTTTTAGCAGAGTTATGAGACCTAACATTCTACAGTGAATTACCAGTCATGAGGTTTATATAATCAGCTATGAAAATATATTTCCAATCTTTGAATATGAACGTACACAGTACAGGTTTAGTTTTAATACAAATCTGATCAAGAGCTTACTAGTAGAATCAGATCATTGAAGTTGATGAATAACTGCATGAGTAGGAAAAAATCACTCTGAATAAGAATTCTTTAGCTGTTATGATTTCAAAGAGCATGAAACGTGAGATCTTTGTGTTGAAGTCCAAGGTTTTAGAAATGGGAACAAATAGTGAATGGTTGTGGTATTGTACACTGGAGAGGAAGGTGTCAGTTTAGTTCTTTGTGTGTCAATAGTTGTAGTGTAGATGCACATTTATGTGTACTACACTTAGTGTGACAGTTTTCGGACGACCTCAGTTTTCGGACATTTAATGACATGCTGTTCGTTGTACTCACTTCACTCTGTATTGATAGCGTTTTACAAGTCATGTGACAGCATATTAAGGCAGGTGACGCTGCTGTCCCATTTTGGATAGTTTTTTTTTTCGGTAGAAGCTATTTTGGATGCTACAAACTTGGCGAAGTTAGCCACACCGTATGATACAAGGTGTCGAATGCAACACACAGAGACCGCCCGTGTCCGATATCTGAGTGCCATATACGTCGAAATATAGTTGCGTCGTCCATTGATTAAACGTAACTAATTTATCACAACATTTGTACAAACAGTTTTCTAAACACATCGAAATTGGAAATCGGGGGGGGTCTGAAGTTTCAAAATATCAATATTTAGCCCCTATAATCACATTCCAAATACGACGTCCGATTACTGCGATAGCAGTCCGATTACTACGCACTTAACATAGGGTCAACAATTTGGCAACTTCGACCCCCTAAATACCACTTCCGTCGTGTTAACAGTTTGAGGATAAACACAATAAAGTTTACAAGGGTAGGGTGATAAGATTTCGTACTGGTCGTCATTTATGAAACGGCTCTGGGCGAAATTCTCTACCCAGTCCGAAAACTGTCACACTGAGTGTACTTGTCTACATGGTTTCTTGTCTGTGATTTGTTAGTTTGTATGTTTGTGTGTGTTTTGTGTTTGATCACTGCAAAAACTAACTCTGGCATTTATGATGTCAATATTTCGTATGAAGGTACATCCTGGGTCATCAATGGGGTTTGACTAGAATGAACATGTTCAGTTCCAATGATTTTCAATAATTTTACATGCATATATCCGCCCGTTGTGCTGATAGATTTCTATGTATTACAGTGTGTTTGACAAAGATTGTAAGACGCCAGTTTTTGTAATAAATCCATTCTGTTTCCAAACAGGCAAATTACTTTTTTATTTACGTATAATATAGTCTGTCACCATAGTAACCAAATGTGTTGTCCTTGGGAAGAAATATTTTACATGAGTTGCATAACAAGAGCGTCATACGATACTCAAAAAGATTTATAAGTTGATATTTAGAAACAGGTTTAAGGAAAATAGCAGTTATAATCATTTTCCAAACCGTAATACATGTAACAGGAAATAATGAATAGATAATGAAGCCATTTGAAAATGTCTAAATTACTTTTTGTATGTCTTTAACAATACAGAATCAGTGTTCTGTTCATGTTGGGATGTGAGTGTCAATCATGTGGTACTGATCTCATCTGTGAGTGTTAGGTGAAAGTGTATACATGTAGTATGGCTTCTTTCAGTGGATTACAGGATCAGCTGGTATTACGGTAATATATAGACAGAAGCAAACCCAAGCATGGTCACATACGAAATAGTATACAACAAGTGTAAAGGGCAAAGTCATTATGTTTTTTCTCTTCTTTGTCAGTTTTGTCATATTTGATAAGTCAGATGTATTGGTCAGAATTGGCAACATGTTGATAAGCATGGTTGGCGGACATACCTTCAAGCTTGCTTTACGGTATTATACTACTACAGACAAACAGATGAAGAAAAAAAGGACAAGTTGGTTGTAGTATCTACCAGTGATTTGTTAAGCGAGTAAAGGACTGCACACACAAAACAGGAAGTATCAATGTACAATAGTTGTGTGTAAGTCAACATTCACAATCACGTACTGTGTGACCCAACATGATTTGGGTTCAGAAATTATTTGTTACTAAAGTAAAGTGATCAAGGGAAGTAGAGAAAGCAGTGACCAAATCCAGTGAATTGCCAGATGTGAACGTTTTTGGTGCAAAACAATTTTGTTAAAGCCACAATCTATGGATGTGATATTCTCTGTGGTAATGGTAGATGTATGGTATTTCAGTTGGCATAGCAACCAAACTGAATTTTCCAATGGCGG
Organism: Ptychodera flava; assembly: GCF_041260155.1. Taxonomy (NCBI): domain Eukaryota; kingdom Metazoa; phylum Hemichordata; class Enteropneusta; family Ptychoderidae; genus Ptychodera; species Ptychodera flava. Next base: position 7,076,011 of record NC_091939.1, read on the forward strand.
TAACATGTAGGTGGGTTAAATCCATGTATGTGTGGTGAAAGTACAAATGCCAGTGCAGTTCTCCGGGCAACCACTGATGTCACGAGTAACACTCATTAGTATGTATGAAGTAATCCGCCCACCAATGTATAGATAGGAAAGGGTTCACTGACCCCAATCAGTGACATAATAAAGGTACATGTGTGGATTCATTCTCTATTTGGTCAAAATTCAGCTGGTAGTTTACACTGTGTAGAATTTACTCATGATTTGATTAAATGTTTTTTTCAGTTTTAGCGATGGAATGCAATGCCATGATTGAATGTTTTTGGTTGAGACTGAGGTACATAGCATTTGTGTCTAGTTTATGCACTGCTCTGAGTATTCATCTTGAGAAGCTCATTATAGATGAAATTTATGAAAACATGAAGGTTGATTCGTGAATGGCTTCAATGCACTGCCTCCGCGTGTTACTGTAACTTTTTGTACAAAAGTAAGAGAGTTTGTCATTGGCAGTTACTTTTCCACAAAGGGGAAATCCACCATAATTATAAACTAGGATTCATGCAGGAACTAAACATTTATGTTCGTAAGCAACACATGTGTACAGTAATCTCTCATCAAGTTGTCTTGTTGTACTAATGAGTTCTAACTTTTCCAATCTAAATTCCCCATGTATGGTTTCTCCTACATGCTTGAAGATACATGCAACACAGTTTATGTGTATACTCAGAGTGCATCGCTCACCACTGGAACTGGTTGTCAATCATGACATCCACCCACTGATACATTATGTTATTGTAGCAGTAGTTAAAAGCGTTATAATAAAGTCTGGTGATGAATGTGCTACGCCGCGTAAAAACGTACTTCCACATTACCTTATGCACAGGAAATTGTGCTCCAATGTGAAATATGCAAATATTTTTAGCATTTATTGATATTTAATGTGAAATATTTTAATCTATATACAAGACACCAAGTTCAGTTTTAGGAGACCTTCCAGAGCGCTGTCATTGCCTACAGTTCTTGTAGAGGGGGTAGAAGGCTTCAGTGACCTTGAACTGCCAAGGTCAAGCATAGAGGGAACTGATTGGTGATCCCAACTGTAACACTGATAATGTCATGTTGCTGACGAAGGCATCCTTTATCCCTACAGCCCTTCATTGACTGGATGGCCTCAATTCTTTGGGATACACTGATGTACCCTCACATACTAGCCTAGCATGGCATTTGCAGCAAGCCAGCCATTGTGCAACATAACGTTGTTGGTTATGCCACCCAGTGCATGATTTCCGCTCCACAGACCTACGGAAAAATCAAGGCAACGCAGAGGCTGTTGCCCATAAAGGGGTGTGTGGTTTACGACAATGTACCTCTGTGGTTCAGCTAGGCTATGCTTGGCCTTATGCCTAGCGGAATTATTACTGTGTTGGCAGAAGGATCAGGTAGAATTGCACAGCTACGTAAAGGACATGACAATTGAGTTGCTTGAATTACTTTGTCTGTTGTCTAACTTTTCTCCAAGTGTATGCCATACCGCCCACTCTTCTTGTTGTATCAAGTCAATATCTCTTTGGTGACCTCAAGGAGTTACTGACCTTTGACCTATAAAATCAACAGGTCACAATACATGCAATAGTAAAACAAAGACTGATGACGTCAGTGATGTCATCTCAATGTCTAAACAATGCAGAATCATGACTCAGACCCATGCAGTATACAGTAATTCAGGATGATACAATGGGGTATCAGTTACAAAGTAGAAGGGAATCGAATTTCACATCAGTTGCACAGCAGTTGACATCTGAAAGTGGAAACCCATGGCAATAGGCATTGGTATTCCACTATGTCTGAAAGTAATGTCTCTTCACTGCCTTAGTAATGAATTTCTTGGATTGGAATGTCAGAAACACAGATACAGATTTCAAACCGTGTCACTTAATTTAGCTGCAATAGGTAGAAAGAAATAAAAAATTTCATCTTGGTTGCCGAGGAGTCTTTCAAGTGAACATTTCACTTTTATTTCTATTTCTGTGTCACAAAGTTTATGGAACAAGCACAGACAATGGTATTACCAAATAGCTTTTGTCTGCCTCACTATCTACAACCTCCGTGGGCAGATACCTATTCAATATGTAAACGATACACTGACCTATGACCTATCTGTAACATTGGTTTAGGGATTAGTGTAGGTATATGTCGTTAGAATGATATTGATAAAGTATACTGTGATCTGTGCCAATGGTCCAATTTATTGAATTTTGTTTTCAAATGAAACTTAATGTTGAGGGATTTTAACTTTTGATAACCTTTCCAGTCTAAATCTCAATGAGTTGCATTGTGGGTAGTATGCAAAAGACATTCCTTGTGTATATTGGAAAGTGAATGTGGTGTAGGTGCCAAGAGAATGTAATTACTGTAATTGTAGATATATTGCTATCAACTCAACTTGCAATATGTGCAGTGTCAGAATGTACAGTATTACTGCATCATTTAAGAGACCGTTATCCTTCATAGACTTTTGAAAGATGTAAAGAAAACAGCAAATACTAAAAGGTACAGCCGGTTTGCATCTCCAACATAACTGTCAAAATTTGATTAAAATCTTGCCTTTTCTATCATATCAGGGTTCGAAATAATACCTGTCTGCCTGTCCCGGACAAGTGAAATTTGGCCTGGGACACGTAGTTTTGAAAAGTACTTGTCCAAGTGGACATGTAGGTTTTTCAGCCTGCAACCAGTATTTCAACCTATTGACTACGCAAATATTCATAAGTTTAAATTTATATACCTTTTGCAATTTTGAAAATCATTATTTGGATATTTACCTGTCAGAAAAATGTAAAAGAAAGTTCGATAATATCTAATCACTGTTTACAGGAGGCAGCCATATTGATTTATCTAAGGTCACGTCTCAAATCTCTTAGATTGGGAGATTCTCAGAGCTATCTTGACACCGAGGGCGCGGTTATGCCAGATTGCATATGATACAGGCATGAGTTTATAGTTTCTTAGATTATAAATTATGCCATTTTGGACAGGTACTTTTCTCACTGGGACAGGTACTTTTTATTTTGACTTGTCCAGTGGACAGGTGGTTGAAAAAAATTATTTCAAACCCTGCATATGTCTCCGGATGATTTTGTATAAATTATAGAAAAAAGTCAAAACTTCAAGTTTTTCAACTCAAGCCATCCCTAAGACGTGACATTCCCAGCACAGTATAGTGTGTGGATTTTTTCCATTTTAAAGTTTAGGTAATCACAGTCTAAACCTCACACTGTGTCTTTATTTTTGATTTGAAAAGTTGAAGCAGTTTTAGAGGGCAATAGTTTACACATTGATGGCTTAGATTTATGGGCCAGTAAACTTGTCAACATTAAAATGTCACTGGAATACAAAAATAAGAGACACACCCCTTTGTAACTCCTGACTTTAGGACAAGCTTGTCATTTTGCTTTGGACCTAAAGTTTTCCCTTGTCAAAATCTTTCATCCCAAGTGTTTTTATCACAGATGTGCAGCAGTATATTTTATGTGCATCTTCACAATTTCAGATGAGGTCAAGGTCTTGTATCGTGTAGAAGAAGAACCATAATGAGGGGGGAGGGTATCAAATCGTTTTGGTTGGATTTAACCATTTAACACCGTGGTTGGTAATTTTACTTTTATAATAACTGAGTGGAAAGGACTTGAAATAGAAAAGTTTCCACAGTGTTTAAGATTTGTGGTTCTCTTTATTTATGTGATGGCCATCACAGATTCAAAATTATTTAGACTGAGGCGCAGTGTTTTAGGGTGTGGCCTGTACAAATAAGCAAATAATACATAATATAGACTTTGTGTAACTTTGGATACAGAACTATGTGAACTACAGTGACATTTATGTCTTGAAGTATTTAACTCTGATTGTGATAAAGATATGTGAAAGACGAATGACTAATGTTATCATTTGTCGCGGTCAATTCTAAAACATTTCTGTCTTTCAGATCATATGTCCTCTAAAAAAATAAATGGAATTATAAAAAAATTAAATTTGGGTGACATCTCTGAAGCTATAGACTATGTCTATCATTAAAACGGCTCCAAATATGAGCAACAACCTACTTATGCGAATTATGTATTGCAATACTATGAATTTACAACCCATCTGTTTTGCCAAGCTGTGGAGAACACTGGAGTTGTTGTCAAATTGAACTTAAATAACATAAAAAAAGATAATGAATGAAATGGGAAAGTGGTTAAGGATATTTCAAGAAGGCCTCTCAGTCTGTCATATATTCCTCTTATCCATACTCAATCACCTCATATTTTTCAAATCCATATGTCTTCATCTAGGGTGTACGGATCCATGAGTCTATCTTCTTTAAATCCTTTCTCTTACTTCTGTCTTGGGAAGTACAATCTGCTTGAACTGCTTTGTCACCATGGTGACTTTATCTGTGGTTTTAAAATAGTAAGACAGAATAAGACTGCCCTCACACATGGTGATCACGTCCATAAGCATTCTGAGCCCCCGAAATATGTCACCTACAGGGTCGTGGCAACACAGTGCTCACTCATTCAGTTTGACAGACGTAGTGACTGATACCCATGAACTCTACAGAGGTGAAGGTCAAAGTGAAAGTCATTTAATTATATGCGGTAATTTTAGGAACGAATGCTGAAGTTCACAATAGTGAAATGATTAATGTATACACAGGGGAATACAGATCAGTAGTGGAGTAGCATGTAGATGTGTATTAGAATTTGAAGCTACATGTCTAGAGTTAGGTGTGGTTCTGTATTTTTGGAAGATTTGAAGTGAAGTGTTTGAATTGAGGCTTAGTGGAGGAATAAAGAGGACACATAAAAGAAAGTATGCCGACAGATATTTTTGGTATGGGATGTAAATCAGAAGTGTGTGAACTGAACATAAATTTTGATGAGAATGAATATGTGCTGTTGAGACAGTTGAAAGACAAAAATCATGGGGAGAACTATTCTCCTGTATAGGAAAAATTTACATACTCCGTGAGGTACATATGATGACGTCACTAGGAATGACAAGTGTAAATGTGTTTCAAATACAATGCAGAGAAACGTATAATGCTCTGTCTGTTTCTAATGCTATTTATCATTGAGACAATCTTTGGAGTTGGCATTTTATAATTATCTAGAATTACATAAACATTATCATATAGATATTTGTCTCTTAGTTAATATTAAAATTTACTTTATGAACAACTTGTTAACCTTTGTATTAAAGTGTCACTGTCATGTTCTCATTTTATTGCAGTAAGGTACCGGCGTTTATACGTCTTTTAGCTCCCAAAGGAGCGCTAGAAATCCATGAAAAAGCCTGGAATGCCTATCCATATTGTAAGACAGTTATTACCGTAAGTAGCTGAATTTATTTAGCTCTTGAAGGCCATGAAATGTGTCTGTGAATACACAGTATTTCACTGCCAGAGGAAACAGACTTTGGCAATGAATTTGTTGAATTCAGTGGCTACTTTTCATTTCATGTCGCTTTAGTCTCATTGTTAGCTGAACAGTTTGTCAAGTCAAACAGTTCTCGTTTTCTGTGTGGGTAGTAATTTCAATATACTGCATTCATTGTGTTTCCTAAGATAAGGGAAGTGTAGTGGCACTAATTTGGAACAATGTGAGGATACAGCTGTGAAAAAAACAACAACACCGTGTGAAAAATGGCTTTGGAACCCCAATACAACAATAAACAGTCATCAGTAATTTAATATATGAAAACATGTTAGTGATTTGAAAACCGAACCAATCGTTCTAGGAACACTGATATTAACAAAGTGCTCTGTTTTACCAGTTACTTGCCTTCTTATAATGCTTGATTGGAAAAAGCGACAGAAATGAAAGCATTTGGGTGTAACAGTTGAATTATGCTGTCACTTTTGTCCTGCCTTCGCAGAATCCTGAATACATGAAAGACGGTTTTCATATTATCATTGAAACATGGCATAAGCCAGACAGGGGCGAGGAAGAAAATGTAAGTATTGATTAAGGTAGTATGTGACTCGAAAGTGAGACTTAAACTTTTGCTCAAAACTTTCCTCAAGTAATCTTTCAACAATTCTCTTTCAAAATCAAGAATAAAAATCGGGGGTCACTGTGCAAATTTTGGTACTAGAGAAACAACCCAAGATTTACCGATATTTGAAATTGAAAATGGCCCCCTTCCCTGTGTTAACTCTATGGAAGAAAAGAAAATTTTAAATATTGGAAACACTAAGACGGTAAAAACTTTTCTCACAACAAGAGCTTTAAAATGAACCCCCACAAGTGGTAAATCAGAAAAGAATTGGAAAAGTTTGAGGGTCCAAATATCTGTCCCCGAGGCGCATTCTACCTTAAATGTAATTACCAACATTGTATCGGTCAAATTATGTTGTGCTCTAAATGATATTATGTCAATATGTTAGCATGTGTTTGAGATAGAGATGTCAGTTTGAATATATATCTTTGGTAAAACATATTAGTTGACAGGCTTTTCATAACCTAAAGTGCATATTTAGTAGACCCTGTTATGATCACCTTGATATCCTATCAGGGGGGAGTATGTTATGCTAGATTAAGAAATCTGCGGCACTTACTGTCTGTGATTGGCTTTGACATATGTTGACCTTGCCACCAAGGCATAGTGCTACAAAGGATTTTCTGCTATTTTCATTGAAACATTCTGTTTGGCTGTGTTGTTTTCGAAGTTGGGCCTGTGTACGTCGACACATGATGAAATGGAATGCAATGGAGCATCTACTGCATGAAGTGTGTTCTATTATGGTGTTTTTTATGGAAAGTGTGGTATTGGATATTGTCTTGTTATGCAAATCTCATAACGGAAAATGTTTGTGTACTTCAAGATCGTGGACCATATATTATTGAGTGTATATACAGTTGCAAGGCCTGAAACAGTACTGCTATGGCAAGTCAATTGGAGTCATCAGTTTGTTGTGTTTTGTGGACGTTAAAAGTAGGCTAGTGTAATTAATTTTTAAGTTTCTATGTAAGTGAAAACTAAAATAGTATAGTGCTCTTGATTACTTTAAAAGTGATACCGTAGAAACAGAATGTTTATTTTTTTCTCTTTGTTTGCAGGTACATAATCTTGATGATGAGAAATTAGCCAAGAGAGAAATTGTCCATATTGATATTGCAAATGACCCAATTAGTAGTAAGGTAAGTGTACTAGGAACAGATGCTATGTCAAGCACTGTGATAGATCGATGGTGAAGTGCTGTGACAGAGAGGGTAACATGTCATGATAGATATGTAAGACACTAAAATGTGATAGACAGGGTAATGATAATAATAATAATAATAATTTATTCATTTATAAAGCGACTAAATCCACACAAATAGTGTGATCTGAGACGCTGGGTAAAATACAATCAATTTTAAAATGGTTACAAGAATTAAAAACAAAACAAAAACAAAAAAATACGATGAATGAGTTCAGTTAAAAGCAGAATTAAAAAGAAATGTTTTAAGACTTGATTTAAAACTTGGCAGGCTTGGGGAGCGACGAACCTCAATTGGAAGATTGTTCCATAAAAAGGGGGCGGAAATACTGAACGCATGGTCCCCATATTTCTTTGTGCGCGACCTGCTTTGACACAGTTTAAATTGGTCAGCGGACCTTAGATTACGGGTTGGGACGTACAAATTAACCATGCTAGAAAGATAAGTTGGACCGAGTGAATGGATACATTTATAGGTGAAGATAAGAATCTTAAAAACAATACGTTGAGAAACAGGCAGCCAATGCAACTGAAACAAAATCGGGGTGATATGCTCAGTGACTCTTGCGCGAGTGACAATTCTTGCAGCTATATTCTGGATACTTTGAAGGCGATTAATTGAATATTTCGGAAGACCATAAAGAAGCGAATTACATGAATCAATGCGTGATGTCACAAAAGCGTGAATCAACTGTTCCGTGTCTGATCTAGAAAGATATTTGCGAATATTTGCAATGCGTCGTAAGTGAAAAATAGCTGAGCGGCAGATATTGTTGACATGAGGGTACATCGTAAGACCAGAATCCAGGATAACTCCAAGACTTTTTGCCTGACTTTGAGCAGGAATCAGGGTGTCACCGACCCGTATCCCCTGTATTCTATCATCCGAAGCATTACTGGAAGATGCAGAGAAAGTTACAAATTCAGTTTTATCATCATTCAAACAAAGGAAATTAGCAGACATCCAGGACCTAACTTGTGAAATACAAAGTTCAAGATTGCTGGCTGTCACAGAAGCTTCATTGATCTTAAAAGACATATATAATGATGAATCATCTGCATAAAAACTATACAGGCAACCATGACTTGCAACTAATTTCCCCAAAGGAGATGTATATACATTAATAGTATAGGGCCAAGAACTGACCCTTGTGGAACCCTGGTATCAATTTGACAGAAACATGATTTTGTGGAATCGATAATAACACACTGGCTACGGTTAGAAAGATATGAGCGGAACCAATTAAGCGCATTTCCTGAAACACCAAGGAGGTCTGACAGCCGACTTAATAAAATATTATGATTAACGGTATCGAACGCTGCAGAAAGATCAAGTAAAACCAAAAATACATCATGTTTTGCATCAAGTGCCAACAATATGTCATCAGTAACCTTTAAGATAGGGTGACACTTCATTGCGGATTGGGTGACAATGACATGTTTGATAGGTTGCTGTGACAGTCATTGCAACAGTAGGGTGTTGTCTTCCACGACAGATGTGGGGACACATAGGGTATCAATTGCAGTGACAGACATGGTGACAACACTATGAGAGACATTCTGACAGATAGGGTGCCATTTGCCGTGACAGACAGACAATAGATTTTATCACATATGATGACATATGCCATTTGTTTGGTGTGGTGAAATAATCCATGCTGGATTTGACTCTTATCCTGTTAGTCTTGTCAACTCAATACTAAAATGTTTATGAACTGTAATACTTATCACCTTACAATATCTAACTTGTTCACTAATAGCTTGATTTACCTATATTAAATACAAGTGAAGTATGACCAAGGACAGAGATGTTTCCTTCCTTCAAACTATTCTCTTATTTGCTGAATTTCTCATCATTTACGTTACTTTTCTGTCTGCCTGCATTCATCCAAAGCAGTTTGTCTTTTAACATGTAACATCTTTCAGTCCATCAAGTAAATTCTAATAATTCTGTTGCATCATCCTTTACAATGATAACTTTCCCGTGTTCTTGACATGAAATGACCCCCTAAGCTAAGTGATAAAAATGCATACTTTTGAGGGTCCTCTTCAGAGACAACTTCTGTGAGAGGAGGGAGACTGGTATGCTAGAGTAACTGCCTGGAAAAGTGTACCGATTCACTGTAACACAATATAATGTGTCTGTGAAACCACACTTCTCACAATGTTCTTTACTTTACGTCATGTGTACATCATGCTCAGTGTGCTACAGATCATGTGTACATCATGTGCTCAGTGTAGAGAAAACTGCAGACGGTGTATATTGTCTTCAAGTGATTCTGTATAAACCACAGAGAAAACTCACAAGCAGTGTATGACTTTACAGGACAATTACAGGACAAATTAATATCTTTGTTACTGTGTTTAGGATTACAAAGAAGACCAAGATCCCAAAAAGTTCAAGTCAGAAAAGACTGGTCGTGGTCCTCTCACAACGCCAGATTGGAGGGTGAGTAGTAAGGGTCAAAGGTTACAGGTCATTTTGTAAGGTCAGAAAATCTGAATATCTTTGTATAGTTTTTGGTTTTCTTCAAAAATAGCTGCAGTCTAATTGTAATTCTGTCGCTTATATGTTTGTTTTGTAGCAAAATATTGGTATTTTGCCAAACCACAAAATGTTGTTTTGCTTTCTAAGCTCAAAGTAGTCTAGCTCCTCATTGAAATTGTAACTGCTGAAATATGATTATACTGACTGCCTTGTTCTGCTCAAATCCATAAAGGTATGAACAATTCTTGTGAATTAACTGAAAACACCATGTATTATTTTATGTTCGTATTGCATTTCTCTCATTTCTTTTGCACCTCGTATCAGCTATTTTCTCTGTTTTACCTGCTGTGTCAGCTCTCACTTGTATGATTATGACAAAACGCAGTTTTAATGGTGTTTACTTATGGACGTCTTGCATTACCGCTTAGTTATTTTCTTGATAGAAAACTTGGCATGCATTAACCAACTGTTTTGAGTTTTCTATGACTTTCTTCATTTCTCAACAACCGTAGAAGAAGTGTGAGCCTCATATGTGCGCCTACAAACTGGTAACTTGCTTGTTCAAATGGTTCGGACTGCAAAGCAAAGTGGAGTCCTTTATTATGAAGGTATATCTAGCTCTTCCCACCATCATAGATGTGTGTACAACTCATTCACACAATTCTCTCTTTCTTTTTTTTCTCTCTTTTTTTTGTTTGTCTTTGCTCGTTTTCTCCAATATTTTTGTAGAAAACCTGTGAGCCACACATGTGTGCCTATAAACTGGTCACCTGTGAATTCAAATGGTGGGGACTACAAACCAAAGTGGAATCCCTTATAATGAAGGTAGTCTACGTATCATTAACCACTCCATTGTTGTAACAAAAGCTATGTTTTCATTTGTGCTGTGCCCACAGTAACCCTGCCATTCTGCTTTTGTCCGTAGAAAAAAGTTGACACCCCATCCATAAGCAAGCAGCTATCCCAGAGCATGTAGTTCAGTAAATCCTACCTTCTATTTCCATGCTGGAAATGAGATGGAAACCATTTACCAAGGGATTGATTGAGTTAAATTTATGTGAGTGGCTTGTTTGCATGCCTTGGGGATCAGAGATAATGTATGTTCCAATGCATGTGGTGGAGCTTTCACAACCAGCTGTAAAACGTCACCAAATAAGAAACAAGTTTGTTATCAATTGCTCTTATTAATGCAGCATTTACTTCAGTTGGTACAGTTTATGTGTTTCCTTGGCATTTATAAAGAAATCTGTAAAAAAGCAGTTGCAGGTAAAACGTCAGAGGGACTTGTTAAAGTTTTTATGACAAGTTTGATCTTTACAGCCACACTATCTAAAATACAGACCAGACCATGATGATGATAAGAACCCAGGTTCTTCAGTAACAGCTGAGCTCAGGACACAAACCTGTCGAATACTTCACTGTACTCTGTATTGTTGCTAAGAGATCGAGCAATGCATTTGTCCTGGTGAAATTTCTAGCATTACTGTCTTTTGATTCATTATTGAAAGCATACAGAAAGGAAAAAAGGAAGAAACAAAATGACGTTTTCAGATGATGAAACCCCAGCAAAGATAAAACTCACCAACCAGTGGTCAGCTCTGGTGAATCTTATAACTAAATTTACTACATCACATTGCATTGTGACGTTCCTGTAATTTCTCCTGTAGACACCACCTGTGACCTGACATGACCTGACCTGACCTGTTGTAAACATGTTATGCACCAGCATGATGTCTTTATTTCATTATTTGATTTTTAACTCAATTTTTCAAAGAGCCAATTCTCAAGTTCCATAGGTCATGAAGGTCATAGTTTAAGGTCGATGCATGTTGTACTACCACACTTCAGCACCACTTCTTCTCAGCCTTTGACAGTATTGACACTATTGATCGTATTCTGCCATGCGAAAAAAATCAACCCTTTTACCATACATGGTCTGGTCCACCCCTACAATTTTTTTTAGTGGTTAGACTGAACATGTATGAATGTGATGGGTCGAGCCTGAAATTTATCTTTAAGAGGTGATCACTGTTTCCAGCAGTATTCTGATCTGAAATATGCTGTTGAAAAGAAAATTAATGTAAACATTCGTGTAAGAATACCATTGAGATATCAACAGAGAGGGCGCTGTCTTTGCATGAGTATCACTGATGGTAGCCATGTAGTTGTTAGTGAATTTTAGGTGAAGGGGCATGCATGACATGTGTAATGGGAACTTTCCCTCTGATAACATCCAACAATCTCTTATCCACAATGAATGCAGCGGCAGAGGCTTGCTTAAATCCAGCCCAACATATTGGATGCAGCCCATTTTAAGTAGGCATTGCTCGCGATCCCTGGGATCGCCTTTGTTCTAGTCTGTAAGAGGATTATGGAGGTGTGATAGCCTTTTGTTTTCCATTGAAATTGTAATCTGGTGGGTAAATTTTCTGATGAGACAATCTGGTGCCAACGCATGCCTTTAAGTAGTCTGTACAATATATGACAGTGAGAAGGATATGGTGGATCCCTATGTATGTAGCCCTGATCAATCACACAACCATCCCTTTGTAGTAACCTGGTTCCTGCCATATTGTTAATCAGAATATGTAGGTGTACTTACACATGTAGGCCTACATAATATTATTCAACACGTGGGCACAACACCAATAAAAACATAGCACTGAATTAAACCCAATACGTAAAGCTATCATCTGAATGTCTTTTGTATGGTCTAACATCATAAAAGCCAACACCATTGACAGCGCTAGGTATTTCTGTTGTGTCTCCTTCTCTCACTTTCCAATAACCACATTCTCACTAACCCAGTGAAGAATTTCATTGTATATTTTTAGAAATATCATCAAAATTGTTGTTACTTGCAAGTCATTTCATAACCAAGTGCAACGGGGGTAAATCGCAATTTGTACTTACTCATATCTGTACGTGGAAAGTGTAACTACTGGTATTGTGGTACAAGTTAGTACCACAGCAAGATTTTCAGCAGATACAGAGCCCAACCACTGAAGCCATCAGTCATTTCCCGTAAAATGGGATTTGCCAATTTTTTGTGCAAAATCCGCCCACCCCCCTCACTACCAACATCATGTCATGGCCTTAACTAACATTCAGTTTTATCCATCTCCAAATCAAAGGCTGGTATTTGTGTCATAATCCAATGTGGGTCATAAGGTGTTATTTGTCCACTTCATTCCAACAGAATGAAAAAAGTCATGATTTCAAAGAAAACTCAGTCAAATTTCTGTCTTGTTATGGTGAATAGCAAACTAACAATATTATTAGTAACTTGATGTCTTTTACAGGAATAATTATGCAAAGTGTAGTATTTTTTCAAATGTATAATTTAAAACTTGTATTCATAAGTTTCAAGGAGTCCTTCCTTATTGACTTGTTCCTTTAATTCAAAAATTATGATCTCACACGATAACTCTGTGATTTTCATGCTGTATAATGACAGAAGTCAAACTTTATTCTTACCTGAACAAAGTTGTTCAGTAGTGTTCATGGACGGGGTTAGTTCATTTTGAGAAAGGGATGGAAGGGCAGAGGTTAGAAGGGAAGCTTGAAAGAATTGTTGGATAGTCATTACTGGGATGAAGGCTACAGGCATCATCTGCAAAACAGAACAGAACAGAGTGTAGAAAGAAATTCTCAAACTTTCACATAATATTGGAAAGCTTTTGGAAATGGGTAACTGGCAGGTCATTCTCTTTGCGAAATTTATAGCCCAGACATTAAAACCTCACAAGTTGTGAAGTAATGTGTTGTAGAGCTTACAAGAACCGTACCCAGGCTATTTGCACAAATACTCATCTGCAGATCTCTGCGACTGTTTGTGATATTGAACAACACAAGGTATTGTGTGTGATATATTCAGTCCAGTCAAGTTGAAACCAAAGAAAACAGGAGGTAAACAATCTAGAAGTTCACCTCATAAACAATGATAGCTTCACCAGCAGTGTAGTGTGAAAGCTGCCTGGTGTATTCGTGTGTTTCTGCTACTGCTGTGTAGGCTTTGATAGCCCGTGGTAGATGTAAGATATTGTGTTTGAAAAAGCCCTTTATAGACTGCGCTTTGGATTACATATTGTGCTGTGCACATGCCCAATTTTTATTGTGATAACAAACACATGTAAGTATATATTTAAAGTTGTGTTCTGACTGTTGTCATGGAAACTGCATCCAAATGATGCGTGATGAATGAGATTTTTTGCAAGGTAACGTATTGAAGGGTTTTGTTTCCTTATCAAGTAAAAACGTGTCTCGACAAATTATGGTTTGCAGAGAAAATACAGACTTGTTTCTTGTTTCAGACTGAACGAAGGATTTTCACCAACTTCCACCGTCAGCTGTTTTGCTGGATTGACAAATGGCACGGTTACACCATGGAGGACATCAGACGTATCGAAGAAAAGACAAAAGAGGAATTAGATGAGGTAGTGTATTTAGACAACATTGTTTCTGTAAATCTGGCATCTTCTTCACCGTTTGCACATCTTCATGGGCTGTTAATAATAAAAAAAAGCCTTGACATCAATCACAACAAGCGTGAACAGTTTTGACATTTCAATGTCATTTATGGTCTCTTCAGTGTGTATGTAATTCTGAATTTTTGAGAATTTTGTTAAATGCTGCAAGAAAATGTTGGAATGTTTTGCAAAAATTACACGCAAATCTGATAATAATCTCTGAACCATTACTCATACAGAAAGTCAGTAAAACATTAACCCTTTGAGTGCCAAAGGCAAGTTATGTTGCCTCTATATAATATAGCACTGTCAATTTTGGTTTGAAAAATTGCAGCACTCAAAGAGTTAAATATCTAGTACTTTGTGATACACTGGTTTTCTGCCAACATTGAATTTTACTATCAAAGGAAACCACATTTTTCAGAGGATGCTCTCGTCAGGGAAGTTTCTAATATGGTATTTTTCTCCTTGCAAATCAAGTGTAGTGGAGGTCTTTCCAAACCAAGTTTTTGAATGAAATTTTGAGAAACCTTGTGCATTCAAAACGGCAGCTACATTATCTGCGAGATAATGTTTCATATAAAAGCAAACACTGTTTATATCAGTTTTCAAAATGACAAAAGACCAGTAAGCCATCCAACTCTTGATTTTGTGACAATCTTAATGTTTGGAATTATTTTTTTGAAAAATCTCCATGACATTGAAATGGCATACAGGCCCGAGAGTGCATCAGTCTAGCGAGCATCCTCCAAAAAATGTTCACTACACTTGCTTTGTGAAAAGCTGTTACAAAGATGCTTTGCTCCAAAATTGTGATATTAAAGGTAATATTTCTGACCACAAATGTATTTACGAAAACTCTGCACCTCAGTGAAACATCCTCTGACCTTGACCCTCTTGTTGTTTGATTTTCAGCAACGTAGAACGGGTGAAGTCCGTGGCACCAAGGAGACATAAGCTCGGTCCCCTTCAATCGGATACATCTCTGATTTTGCTGCAAAAAATGGCAGGCAGACGGTTCCCTCCTTTTGCAGTTTTATAAGTCAGCATCCCCCGTAAAAACTATCAGAAGAAACTTTTAATTTTGAAAATAATAATGTATCACAAATGATCCCAGGGTAGTGTACTTGAAAAGCCGTGACTCTGTCATGAGCAATCTCTAGTGTTCTTTTATCCAGGCAATACTTTTTCAGGGGTCAAAGGTTAAGGTGTACAAGCATTGCCTTTGACCCTTTGCTGGGGGGTCATCCCTCTCTGACCCAACGTAATAGAATTTACTTTTTTTTGAGAATAAGATTTAAAGTTTGCAATGCACTTGTTTATTTTTTCCTCCCTTTCAGTTTTCCATGTTAAAGTATCTAATGATCACTGTGTGAGATTTTATTGAGAATTTTTATTAAAAATCTGATACGATGTACAGCTGACGGTATGTATGTACCAACTTTTGGGTTGACCGTTGACACTCATTGTATATCACACAAGACAAAAGTATTACTGAGTGTGCAGCTAGTCTTCAACACGCCCAACAAGGCTCAGGTCTGATTTCAGTCAGGGAGAATGATAATGGGCCTATTATCACGATTAACTAAAATATTGGCTCATTCTGACAGGCTGCAGTCCAAGGTCATGGGAAAACACCTCAAGTGTATTCTCAGTGAATGAAGCAGCAGTCTTGGTGACGCTCTTGTATAAAAAGAACACTGGCTGTAACTGTTGGTATCGAATACTGAAGCCCTTGTCACTTAAACATGACATTCACCCTGATATATTAATATCATTTGTACTTCTGAAGCATACTGTGTATAGATCATTCTATTTTATAATTTGCGCATCCAGAATTTCATCATCTGAGCTCGGTGTTTTCCACGGCTCGGAAAAACAGAGGGGTGGCCAATTTACATACCACTTATAATTTGCATATTCTTTTGTTGCTAAAATGCATTCTTTTATATTGTTACTAACATAGAATGCTCCAAATATAGGCGGGATGGCCCTCCCCGAAGCTGCAGTGATAATAATTTACTCGGGATGAGCAGTGTTCACTAAATGAAATTTGAGCTTGATCCAAAAAATATACAAGGAAAACAAGAAACAGGAAAATGTAAATTTTAAATAGTTACAGCCAGTGCTCCTTGAAACTCTAGAGGTTCTTATGATAACAGCAATATTATAAAAGTACTATTTATATTTACATGAGACTTGTCCAGATAGGTTGATTTGTGCAGAGCATAGTGCCATTAGGATTGTAACCAACAGAGGGCGCTGTTCTGTCGGGGCAAACAGAATGGAAAGATTTGTACATCGTATCAGATATCAGACTGTATTTTTTTTGCCAGTGAGAAGCGCAGCAATTTATGTCTTTGTCTTGGACTTCCGAATTATGCAAATAAATTCCTTTTGTAAATTCTTGTGGTGCAAAAGCTAGTTCAACTCGAGGAAAAAAAGAATTTATCAAAATTTCTTGAAATGAGATGTATTAGTAACAGAATGTATCAGGCATGAGAGTAGATTTGAAATCATTCTGTAAACTAAACCGTGTGATACTGTAACAATGGCAGATTTTAAAATGGTACCCAGTTTTATGTCCTTTCATAAATGCATATTGTAGCTTAAACGATCTAGAATTGTTGCCATTTTTGTATGCATTGGAATAATCTTATGGGAGGTATTCTAACACCAGGAAAGACACGGTAGTGGACTCTACAGCAGGACACAGTGGTCCCTATTCATTATTCAGAGTAGTGATAGCAGACCAAATTAACAAAAATGAAATGGTTGTCATTACATGCTGACGATGTTAGACAAACTGAGGCCTCATCTCATTGTCACTGTTTGGTGGTGACTTGTGAAATATTTCTTTGTACATATCCTTGAAGAACTGGCTGTCTTTGGATAATTGAAAAAATCAGTTGACTAGTCAAATTTTGGGACACGCCAATTTCACACTTTTATTTGTCAATAATCCTGTGAACGAGTGCAATAATTGATTGTTAAAATGAATATAGGTCACGTCCAGGGGCTACTTTGGGTGATCCTAACATTTGTGAAATAGGACCCTTTAATGGGCCCTTGAATATCCCTTCAGCAAAGGATATGCGGCTCTACAGATGTGTATATTTGCCATGGGATGAAGACCAAACATCTACATGAATACCAACAATCCAAAATAGCGCTGATCGCAAATGACGTCACTGTTTTATCTCATTAATATGCATAAGTAAACATTTCTCCGCATTTTCCGCATAAACAACGAAAATAAAAACCTGCGAGTGTTAGAATGGATATTTAGCGTCACACTTATTTGTATGAATTGATGACTGAGACTACAAGCTGCAACAGCAGCCGCGCAATGCAACAACAAAATTTGTCCGAATTTCAGCATGTTTGTCCGAAAGTCGCGCGCGTGCAGCTATATTTAGTAACAAATCCGAAATCGCGATCAACGCTATTACAGAAACTATGTCACATCAGATTACTTTGTCTGTTTGTCCCTTTCTCTTTCCTGGCAAGCAGTGATGTTACTCTTGGTTATTTCAATAATTTTCAGTCTTGTTCAATTAGATAAAGTATTTCACAGCGGAAATGTCACGTTCTTGACTGAAAGGCTCCATTACTGTGGACATGCAAAAAACTGGGTACGACATCATGAAATCCACTTAATTGTATACCGCCCTCAGTGGTAGGTAGATAGAACCCTTCGTTTTCACGATGAAAAAATTTGGCCCGAGCGCACGTTTTCCATATGGACGTATGCCAGCACGATCGTTTTCGTTACCAAAACTTAGGGTATGGGATGTATTTCTGTCCCATTTTAATCGTCATGTGAGTAGTTTTTAACGAAATATAACAGGTCTTTTCTCCAACAAAAATGAGTTATTCTAAAATAAGTGGCATGGGGTAGTAACAAGCAACTGTAAATAATTCATGTGTCGAACTTTGCAGTATCGTTACATTTGTAAATTGTTTACAACTTAAACTTCTGTTTTTCGATTTTTTTCTTATAAATGAGAACTCTTTAAATATTAATGCATATATTTCCAATCGTGTTTTTTTTTTGTTTGAAGTAATAAAAGGATGTGATGAACTTTAAGAATTCTGACATTGATGAGAAAATGGGTCTTTATAAACTATTGGTATTTTGTCTTGATGAATCTGTCTATGTTGGAATTTGTGTGTAATTATGTAGATAAAACTGAAATGATGTACTCGTGAGAATTGGGAGCTGAAATAATAAAAAAATGTGGAGATAGAAAAAAAGTTTTGTGATTTGATTGTGTGTTTGCCAGAGCATTCAAGTTCGTGTGTGTTTATGTGTATTGGATCTTATAGTTCTAATGAGAGACAAACTGAAAAAAAAAACATTTCAAATTCACTTGGAATCATTACATGCAAGAAGGTCCTGTCAAAACTTCACTTTGCTAAGGTCGGCAGGAAAGTTCCGGTCAGCAGAGTGTGACATACGTTTCGGTTTGATTGCATTATCAGGTTTTAGTTTGAAAGGGTTTACAGCGAGGGCATGACTTATCGGAACACCAAATTAGGTAATTACCTAGCAACTTAGCTGAGCACTTTGCAATTTGACCTGGCATTTACCTAAACAAGAGTCTGTTTTTATCGTCTGAAGACTGATAAGATATCCACCAAACTCAGCAGGCAGCTCCCACTGAGTAAACTGATATGCCTACACAGGAACAACCCATTTTCAACTGGATCTAGTTCATGGGAAAATTGTGAAAGGGGGAATAAATATTATGATGTAACACAATCTATTGTACTCATTTTGTGTCCTGGGCCTGAACCTGACAGGTTTTGCCTCTGTATGTTATTTGGAATTGAAACATCACAGCATCCCTTGTAAATCTAGAGTTACAAAACTTGTCAAATTTACCACCTTCCATGAGCCCACCACCGACGTTGATGGAACAGTCCATTTTTATCATATGATTGGATGGTTGCTCTGACAGTCAGTGTTTCTGTGTTTCTTCAATGTATGTAATTGTGATTAAAAAACTGGTAATAACATGCATATATACAAAAACAGGACACAAAATGACAGCGGCAAATCATGTTTTACACTTTACAACATTTTATTCCGGCCCTTCAAAACTCTCCCATCAACTACATGCAGCTGCCAGTTAAAAATGTTTTTTTTGCAATGTTGGCATAGGCCTATCAGTTTACTCAGTGGAGGAGCTGCCTGCTGAGTGTGGTGGATATCTTATCAGTCTTCAGACAATAAAACAGACTCTTGTTTAGGTAAACGCCAGGTCAAATAGCAAGTACACAGCCAAGTTGCTGGGTAATTACCTAATTTAGTGTTCCAATAACTCGTGCGCCAAGTGTAAAATTTAGTATTATACCGTGAAAGGAAGCTCATTGGTGATTTGATAAAAATGAAATGAATTGCAAGCGAAAGTGGATGGAGAGATACTCATTAACAAACTGTTTTGAAGGTGACCAAATATACATTGTCTAACATGCGGATATAAAGTAGCTTTTGCATCCAACACTGCTGTCTTCAGTTTGGGATATATGAACTCCATCAAAAGCACCAGAGATATGCTAGACGAGACATACAAGTGTAGCAAAATTGTGTGGCAATGAGTTAGTTATATAGGCAATTAGAAATGTTTTTCTCGTCTATAGTATTGTGCAATGCTTGTTATTAGTAATGATAACTGCTGCTCTGAAAGAAGGAAGTGAGTGTAAAATCGGTGTTAGTTTCTTTTGTTGTGAACTTACAGTTGCAACTAGGGAAAAATTCCGTGGAAGTAAATAGGCAACACAGATCTTGTTCGACTTGCCCGTTGAGGGCACAATCCAAGTTTTCGGCTGGGGCTGGGCCGGCTGGGGGTGTGGTCGCAGAGAACAAGGTGTATCACTGCAGCCGGCTTTACATTTTCCTTTCAAAAATCTCACACACAAACCTTTCATATAATTTTTTCGCGAATTTTGAAGAGTCTTCATGAATGCGTTGGTAATAGCAGTGACAGTGCATCAGGACTCTGCAGAGAGACATCTCTGTACTGGACTCGCAGTGGTATTACTAGTAATAGTGTCGCTGTGTAAAAAAGTATTGTACTGTATTCTGTAATCAACTTGGTCATTGTTGATTTTGATAAACTTCTCATTAAAGTGGTGAAAACAAGGATTCGCAAAGCAGAAAAAACAACTTACAGCTTCGGCGATGGTATGATTTTTACAAACACCAGTAAATTTAACAACCACAACAAGTCATATCTGCGGGTCAGGGGGTTAAGGTCATTTGAGGTCACACATATTTACAGCACCGAGTGCGTCTCTGTGCTGGCCCGAGTCTTCGCGTCCGTCCCTTTGTATCATTTGGTGATATTGTACCCTAAGATTGCATCCCGTCCATTCCGCAATGTAACGGTAGACGACTTCTGGGATCGAAGTTGACTTTACCATACGGATGACGGACTCACCCGGTTAAAATATCGAAATGTCGAAATCACATTTGTTGAAGAAAGTGTTGATCAGTGATGTTATCGATCCATGCTGCGCTGAGATTCTCAGAGATAGTGGCATTGAGGTTGACATCAAGGTTGGTCTCAGTCACGAACAACTGAAGGAGGAAATTAAGGTAAGTATGGAGACAACTCTATGAGGTATTAAAGATGCGAAATCGGAATTCATTGATGTTGATGAAAAACAGGTTCTTGTGAAGTTGGCTGGTCAGTGGTTTAGGTCTTCAACTTCAAGGCGCCGTAATACAAACCTGTTGTGTGCCCGAAGGTCGCAGTACTCAGGGGCTTTTCGAAATGGCAAATTCAACACTATACAGCTTGACACACGGCATCACTGGTTTCATCGTTTTGTGTCAACCTGTTGTACCAAAATCACACCCTCCTGTGTACAGGTGTACCCGGAAAACGGTCTTGAAAAGCAGCTGGATTTTATGTGATATGAATATGTGAGCACATAAATTACACCTGCAGGCCCCAAATGCAGGAATTGGCAGGTTTGTTATACCTATTGCTTACACACATTGTTATGTCATACTTTGGTGCATCCGTTTCTGCTGTTGAAATTCAGTTTCCAAATCTGATTCAAAAATAGGGGTACAGAATGATAGCATATGGTCAGAAGGGTAATAGTTTTATTTGACCAAGTCTCAATTCCACAAAGAGGTGATCCGGATTGACCCCAGTTCTCCATGACAGGGCTGTATGTTACTGGGCTACGCCTATGGTGGGAGTGGTAGCTGGGAACATACAGCAGTTGACCTTTGAACTGAGTACAACCATTACTGTAATTGATTGATAAGAATATATTCAGAGAACTGAGATTCCAGTGCCATAACATCAGTGCATGGTAGCATAGCAAAACATGAAAGTTATTGCAAGAAAAATCCCTTTTGACGAAATTGCAAAAAAAATTGTCGTCACGAAAATGTCCAAGTTCACTGTAATCATGGCCAATAGGCACGGAGTTTGAGTCGTGTAGCTGTCAATTCTGTTAGATTGAACTCTGATACACCAAATGCATTTGCCTTTTGAGTCTTAGCTTACAATTGTATATATGGATATGTTTTCTTGTCATATCTCTAAATTAAATTAGGTAAATAGATAAATAATAATAATACTAATAATAATGATAATGATAAATAATAATAATTTGAGTCTACAAATATGTGTTATACGGACATGTATATAATGATATAAATTTAATTTATATATATATATATATATATATATATATATTACATACACATACATACAGCCATACGTACATATATATAGATAGACAGACCACGGTCCCTTTGTGGAGGGACCGTGGACAGACCTATGTCAACCAATTTACTTCCTTTTCAAAAATACATTTACTTCCAGTTCTCAACCATATAAATTCCAGTAAATAACCATAAAAACAGATTATTGACTTTAATAACTTTTGTGAGTTCCAGGGCTATATTGAACGTTTTTTCAAAGCATAATAACATAGTAAAACTCATAAATGGATCAAAGGAATCTTGTACAATCTTGAGTCTTCATTGGATCAGGAACTTGAGGTACAGGACATCCTTTCCCATCAATAATTTTCAATTTTTATTTCAAATTATTTTTTGTTTAGAAATATGATGGTCTAATACTGCGATCAGCAACATTTGTGACTGCAGACATCCTAGAGGTCGCTGAAAACATGAAAGTTGCAGCATTTGCCGGTACTGGGACAGACAATGTGGATATAAAAGCTGCTTCAAAACATGGAATTATCGTCATGAAGTGAGTTATTATCATAGAAGTTGCAATTATTTGTTACTGTAACTGCATTGTAAGCATACTCGAATGAAAGCCAGAGAAATATAACTCCTAACAAGTTACCCACCGCACACCAGTGAACATTTCACTTTGTGTTTACCCTTTTACCAGCATGGTTTCACCCAAAGCTGCTGTCATCAATTGTGAGTGTGGATTGTTTTATGGAGAATCGGAGGTGAACTGTGAGGTTCATCTGTGACATAGTATTGTTACCCAGAGTAATCTGGTTAAATTTTCCAATGTTGCCAATTTATTGTTGAATAGAATGCCAATACATACGGTACGATTTATCACAAAGTTTGAATTTCATTCTGTTGCATATTTGGGCAATGATGTAACAACAAATTTATTTTCAAGGTAATTATCGAATGAAGGATTATAAAAACAATTTTATTGAAGACCAACTAAGGGAGGGAGCATTTCATCTCCAAGAGTTTCAAGGAAACTGAAAAATATTACCTTCTGCCTTAGAATTGTGATAGCGAATATATCAAGTATAATTATAAAAAATTTCGTCATTTCTCCGCAAGACAGTTTAATTACAGTCGACATTGCAAACATCAGTGCATTCATAAAAGTTCAATGATAGATTCAATATTAACTTGTTAATGTCAGTGTAACAATTCTGTAGAAGCTAATTATGCCATCTTGTTTTGATTTGTTTCAGTGCACCTGGCGCAAACACCGTCAGCACAGCGGAGCATACTTGTGCTATGATTTGTACACTTGTCAGGTTAGTTTAAAACCCTTTGAGTGCCAACGTCAATTTTCTCACCTTTATAAAATATACCACTGTCAATTTTTCTCAGATTTTTGCCAAAATTTTGATAAAAAACTGTAGCCAATAACACATGATGTCCATTTGGTCTAAAATTATCAAAGAATTTCAGAAAAATCTATAAGAGATTGGTAAAATGTGGCAATAAAGTTTTGGTAGGAAAAAATTACAGCACTCAAAGTTAATGCATCATATACTGATCATCTTTGCTTATCAAGCCCAGTAGGCCAAACCCGGAATTCGAATCGACCAGGGTACAAACAAAGCCATGTGTGCAAACGCGCATAGACGTACGTGTATTTCCATACGCGCTAGTACACATGTGGGTTTGTTTGTACCGGCATCACGTGATTATTTGGGCGTACTGAGTCTGTAGAACGCATCGCGTCCTTTTTATTCCGGAGTAGAACCATTGGTGAGATTTGATGTCTCTAAATATATTCCCGCCGTAGATTGGGACGTATACCGCTCAGTGTGACTGGCATGTACTACATGCTAAATGTATGAATGAATACATCAAATATTAAGTATATAAACCAACATCTGTTGCGTTGTATTGAATTATGTAGGCCTTCAAAGTTATCTTTCCAATGAAATTATTAAGCTTGGTACATAGTAGGAAAAAAACACCCAGTAATGTTGCCTTGAAAGTCAGCATATTACTGTAGAAGTTATCAGATATAGTTTACCCGAAAAGGACAACAGTACATCTAAAAAATATTTCAAATTTACAGAATAGCGATGATTTTAAGTTCCAACATTACAAAAATGCTCATAAAAAATGTACCAATAATTGAATTGTTGATAGTATGACAGGTATTGGAAGGATTTCATTGCAAATATGTGGGGAATAATGCAAAACATATCTTTATAACCAGCATGAACAAGGTTATTTGATTTTCTGACTAAAAAGGTGGCAAAATGAAGTTCACTATCAAATATTTAAGATAGCTGCAAATAATGAGTTTGACACAGTTACAGTGATGAATACAGAATGCCAATCCATGGAGCAGTCGTAAGTCTTATTCTGATACAATAAGATGAAATATTGTTTATATTATGACACATTACGCATAAAGTCAAGTAGAAAATTTGCAACAATTTTGATTTTGCAGTTAGAAAGTAAATTTTGTGTTAAATGATGAATTTGCAAATGTAAGTTTGAAATAGAATTCATGATAATTTGCATGTTTACACAATTATCCTCACGTATGGGTGAAGGGATCCATAAAATACAACATGTTTGGAGGTCACTCGAAACCTGAACAAGTGCAATTACCATAGAAACACACTAGAGCAGTACATTATAGTATCCCATAGAATTTTACTAATCCAATAATTGGCTTCTTGCCATTAATTCAAAGTATTTTACAGTTAAACAGCTCACTTTCAACCAAATTTGGTGCAAGATGTGAACTGCGCACCTTTGGAAGACAGAAGATTTATTCTGTTTTTGGTTTTCCATTTGGGTTGTAAAACTTTATTTTCATCCTAAAAAATTTTCATTTTCTTTTGTAGAGTCATAATTTACATTTCATATTCACCTGGTGATTTACTCTCCGTAGAAGAATGTCCTTGCGTTTTCTGCAGACAGGTTCAATGACTTGAAACTGAAGCCATTGTACCTCAGTATTGACATGTAACTAGGTCACTGGACTGAGGATTTACCCTCTGACCTCTGCCCATAGAAAAGGTCACTTTATTGAATATGGATTGGTTACCAGGGATGGGTGTAAATTACAAATTAAGCTACATACATACATACACAATAAAGAGGTTGTTCAGCCAAATAATGTAGCAGTTTGTGAACCAATGTAACTAAAAAATATATCATATCTGTGAATTTTATGTATTTATTTGATTATTATGAAAAACACTTTGAATTTGCTGTATGCTTATTCAAAATGGGAACTTGAATTGAATTAGTGGGTTCTTAATGCAGCTAACAAGACACTTTGACCATTGTTAATGTCTAGGGAAATGTTTAAATTAGCTTCATTGTAAATTAACAGACCCTTGACTCGGTCTAGTTGAAATTGGTTTAAAGAGCATGCTAGGTGAAAAGACATGTTTCACACTAAACAGAATAGGTCACCAGATATTGAATATTTTATTCTACCAGCATTAATTGATTTATAAGAGATCACATCTGCTTTGACCCTGGATCAGTGAGCTAATGCAGCTGTTATATTGTCATTCAGCTAGTCCGCAAACACGGCTCAAAGTTCAAAAAATCTAGTAAAAATTAGCATAAAAAATTGTTTATGAAATCTGTCACAGCCAACATGCCAATAATTAATGGCAGAGGTTTTGTGCTAAAAGCTGAAGATTAAGAGCATTGAGTTAGTAAAACTCAATCAAAATTCACAGAATATTTACTGTTTCCATCTGAAGTAAAATCAAAGATTATCTCTAAACTTTTCAGTGGTTTGTATGTACCATCAAAAGTTGACTGACATTTTTATTTTATTTGACCATCTCAGGAACATTCCCAAAGCAAACATGTCCATGAAAGCTGGGAAATGGGAAACCGAGGCCCTGACCGGCATAGCCTTACAGGGCAGGACATTGGCTGTGATCGGACTGGGTGCCATTGGTAGAGAAGTTATCAAAAGAATGAAGGCTTTTCAAATGAATGTAAGAATTGTGAAGAGATCTTTTTAGTGTATTCATTAGATACACACAGACATACTTGAAGTCGGCTGGTCAAAAATCAAACTTAATGCGTGAAATTACTGATAAGTTTTTCTTACCTGAATTGAAAGATACGTTCATAGAAGTCTGTTTCTACATTTCCTTGTGGATGTAATTCAAAATATTTATTCATGTACTTGTAAAATTACAGTCATGAAATTCAGTGTAAAATGAATTCTACAATGGATTGAAAAAGCAGTGAAATCGACAAGGATAGAAGTTGACAATCAAACAAATGTTTTAAGTATAAATAGAAGCAAAATTAGGAAATGAATAAATAATTCATTTCAGCAGTTTTCAACAAAATCCTCTCTGGAAAATTTAATTTTTACTGAAAAAGGGTTCCATGTAGACTGCTTATTAATGTACATATTTCTGGTTTTATTGACAGATAATAGGATATGATCCCATAGTTACCAAGCAACAAGCTCTGAAACTTGGAGTAACTTGGTATCCACTTGAAGAAATCTGGCCTAGAGCTGACATCATTACCTTGCATCTCCCAGCCATACCACAGACCTATGGTAAAATGCAATACACTTACAAAACTATCAACTCTCGTGATGAAGTGCGCCCTCTAACACAGATTTGTTAGTTCCTTATGGCTTTAAAGGTGTTCTAACTAACAATGTAAACTTGCTGCACTGATCCGCCAAAAATAAATGAAATGTGCTCCATGAAAGACTAAAGAGTAAATGCTTTTGTTTTGAAATACCAGAAACAATTCTAATGCAGCATATATTGTAAATTGTGAAATTATTACAATTTTATTCACAGTATATTATTATGATTATTGCTCCACAAACTGACTGTCTTGGCCATACACAATTATATTTGGTTTCATGGTTTACCAGGAAAATTTAATAAGTCAACCCAGTTTTTCAGGATCAGTGATTGAATCTACTGTCTTTTTTGAATCTTCTGTCTTTTTAACATGATCAATAAAGAAATGTCAGTAATCAGGTTGTCACTTCATACTCTTCAATATTGTACCATTCGCTTCAGTAAAGATGTTTACTCACAATTGTCTCTCACACAGTCTTTCACCAGTTATTGTTCACAGATATAATGCTGACAAAATATACCTGTATACCACCTCTATTATATTTGATGCAATCATCTCAGTGTCAAATCTTACAGTTTGCTTTTTTAACGCTGTCTTTGCTTAGAGCTTGACAACCTTTCTTTTGTACTCTCCTTCTTACTCATTTTGATAGCAAGGGATGTTGCGTTCATTGTTTTCAGCATATCGTTTCGTTTTCAGGGATGATAAACGACAGCGTATTCGCACAGTGTAGGCAGGGCATGTATCTGGTGAATGCAGCCAGGGGTACCATCGTCAGAGAGCAGTCCGTACTGAAGGCGCTGGAGAAAGGAATATGTGCCGGAGCAGCTCTGGATGTGTTCCAAGAGGTCTGTATGAAAATGATCAAAGATTACTGATGGTATAAATGACTGCAGATCTGGACACAGTCGTAATGGCCTCCTTTCTGGCTAAAACACAGCATTATGTATTATACTAAGTGGCATATCATGTCATGTTGTTGCCATCCACAGGAATCTTTGAAAGTGTTGTTCAATCTAATTACAAGTTATACTCATCAGATTGGATTAAGCCATATTTGATGTCAGTTTGTGATCATTTTTATAACAATCAAAAACAAAGAAAATATTTTTAATTTGAATGTAGGCATCCTTATCCATGCTTATAGACATAATTAAGGCAAGTATTTAGCAATTTTAAATTTTACCTAAGTCATACTGAACAGCTCTG